>NW_020526773.1:0-104772 GCF_003368295.1 Carassius auratus
TTTCAGTTTGGCAAGATTTGCACTGAATACTGAATGAAAACAGCTTTATCTAATAGAGAGAAAAGCTTTTGAGCAGATTTGGGCTTGATTTCACTTCATTTCAACAGAAACACTATTTCAATTACTGGACTCAGAAAGCTGTAAACTGACAATCTTGATCATTGAAGTCCTAACATTAGTTTTTGTGCATATAACTTCTAACACATTAAAAACTGTCTTACAGCATTGCAGAAAACATTGTACTTCATAAGGCATAAGCTTGTTTCAGTTTGGCAAGATTTGCACTGAATACTGAATGAAACAGCTTTCTCTAATAGAGAGAAAAGCTTTTGAGCAGATTTGGGCTTGATTTCACTTCATTTGAACAGAAACACTATTTCAACATTACTGGACTCAGAAAGCTGTAAACTGACAATCTTGATCATTGAAGTCCTAACATTAGTTTTTGTGCATATAACTTCTAACACATTAAAAACTGTCTTACAGCATTGCAGAAAACATTGTACTTCATAAGGCATAAGCTTGTTTCAGTTTGGCAAGATTTGCACTGAATACTGAATGAAACAGCTTTCTCTAATAGAGAGAAAAGCTTTTGAGCAGATTTGGGCTTGATTTCACTTCATTTGAACAGAAACACTATTTCAGCATTACTGGACTCAGAAAGCTGTAAACTGACAATCTTGATCATTGAAGTCCTAACATTAGTTTTTGTGCATATAACTTCTAACACATTAAAAACTGTCTTACAGCATTGCAGAAAACATTGTACTTCATAAGACATAAGCTTGTTTCAGTTTGGCAAGATTTGCACTGAATACTGAATGAAACAGCTTTATCTAATAGAGAGAAAAGCTTTTGAGCAGATTTGGGCTTGATTTCACTTCATTTGAACAGAAACACTATTTCAGCATTACTGGACTCAGAAAGCTGTAAACTGACAATCTTGATCATTGAAGTCCTAACATTAGTTTTTGTGCATATAACTTCTAACACATTAAAAACTGTCTTACAGCATTGCAGAAAACATTTTATTCCATAAGAACATAAGCATGTTTCAGTTTGGCAAGATTTGCACTGAATACTGAATGAAACAGCTTTCTCTAATAGAGAGAAAAGCTTTTGAGCAGATTTGGGCTTGATTTCACTTCATTTGAACAGAAACACTTATTTCAGCATTACTGGACTCAGAAAGCTGTAAACTGACAATCTTGATCATTGAAGTCCTAACATAGTTTTTGTGCATATAACTTCTAACACATTAAAACTGTCTTACAGCATTGCAGAAAACATTGTAACTTCATAAGGCATAAGCTTGTTTCAAGTTTGGCAAGATTTGCACTGAAATACTGAATGGAAACAGCTTTATCTAATAGAGAGAAAAGCTTTTGAGCAGATTGGGCTTGATTTCACTTCATTTCAACAGAAACACTATTTCAGCATTACTGGACTCAGAAAGCTGTAAACTGACAATCTTGATCATTGAGTCCTAACATAAGTTTTTGTTGCATATAACTCTAACACATTAAAAACTGTCTTACAGCATTGGCAGAAAACATTGGTACTTCATAAGACATAAGCTTGTTGTTCAGTTTGGCAGATTTGCACTGATACTGAATGAAACAGCTTTACTCTAATAGAGGAGAAAAGCTTTGTGAGCAGATTGGGCTTGATTTCACTCAATTGAACAGAAACAACTATTCTACAGCATTACTGGACTCCAGAAAGCTGTAAACTGACATCTTGATCATTGAAGTCTAACATGTTTTTGTGCATATAACTTTTAACACATTAAAAACTGTCTACAGCATTGCAGAAAACATGTACTTCATAAGACATAAGCTGTTTCAGTTTGGCAAGATTGCACTGAATACTGAATGAACAGCTTTATCTAATAGAGAGAAAAGCTTTTGGCAGATTTGGGCTTGATTTCACTTCATTTCAAACAGAAACACTATTTCAAGCATTACTGGGACTCAGAAAGCTGTAAACTGGACAATCCTGACATTGAGTCCTAACTAGTTTTGTGCTATAACTTCTAACACATTAAAACTGTCTTACAGCATTGCAGAAAACATTGTACTTCATAAGACATAAGCTTGTTTCAGTTTGGCAAGATTTGCACTGAATACTGAATGAAACAGCTTTATCTAATAGAGAGAAAAGCTTTTGAGCAGATTTGGGCTTGATTTCACTTCATTTCAACAGAAACACTATTTCAGCATTACTGGACTCAGAAAGCTGTAAACTGACAATCTTGATCATTGAAGTCCTAACATTAGTTTTTTGTGCATATAACTTCTAAACACATTAAAACTGTCTTACAGCATTACAGAAAAACATTGTACTTCATAAGACATAAGCTTGTTTCAGTTTGGCAAGATTTGCACTGAATACTGAATGAAACAGCTTTATCTAATAGAGAGAAAAAGCTTTTGAGCAGATTTGGGCTTGATTTCACTTCATTTCACAGAAACACTATTTCAACATTACTGGACTCAGAAAGCTGTAAACTGACAATCTTGATCATTGCAGTCCTAACATTAGTTTTTTGTGCATATAACTCTAACACATTAAAAACTGTCTTACAGCATTGCAGAAAACATTGTACTTCATAAGGCATAAGCTTGTTTCAGTTTGGCAAGATTTGCACTGAATACTGAATGAAACAGCTTTATCTAATAGAGAGAAAAGCTTTTGAGCAGATTTGGGCTTGATTTCACTTCATTTCAACAGAAACACTATTTCAAGCATTACTGGACTCAGAAAGCTGTAAACTGACAATCTTGATCATTGAAGTCCTAACATAAGTTTTTGTGCATTAACTTCTAACACATTAAAAACTGTCTTACAGCATTGCAGAAAACATGTACTTCATAAGACATAAGCTTGTTTCAGTTTGGCAAGATTTGCACTGAATACTGAATGAAACAGCTTTATCTAATAGAGAGAAAAGCTTTTGAGCAGATTTGGGCTTGATTTCACTTCATTTCAACAGAAACACTATTTCAACATTACTGGACTCAGAAAGCTGTAAACTGACAATCTTGATCATTGCAGTCCTAACATTAGTTTTGTGCATATAACTTCTACAGCATAAAAACTGTCTTACAGCATTGCAGAAACATTGTACTTCATAAGCATAAGCTGTTTCAGTTTGGCAAGATTTGCACTGAATACTGAATGAAACAGCTTTATCTAATAGAGAGAAAAGCTTTTGAGGCAGATTTGGGGCTGATTTCACTTCATTTCAACAGAAACACTATTTCAGCATTACTGGACTCAGAAAGCTGTAAACTGACAATCTTGATCATTGAGTCCTAACATAAGTTTTTTGTGCATATAACTTCTAACACATTTAAAGCTGTCTTACAGCATTGCAGAAAACATTGTATTTCATAAGACAATAAGCTGTTTTCAGTTTGGCAAGATTTGCACTGAATACTGAATGAAACAGCTTCTCTAATAGAGAGAAAAGCTTTTGAGCAGATTTGGGCTTGATTTCACTTCATTTGAACAGAAACAACTATTTCAACATTACTGGACTCAGAAAGCTGTAAACTGACAATCTTGATCATTGCAGTCCTAACATTAGTTTTTGTGTATATAACTTCTAACACATTAAAAACTGTCTTACAGCATTGCAGAAAACATTTTATTTCATAAGACATAAGCATGTTTCAGTTTGGCAAGATTTGCACTGAATACTGAATGAAACAGCTTTCTCTAATAGAGAGAAAAGCTTTTGAGCAGATTTGGGCTTGATTTCACTTCATTTGAACAGAAACACTATTTCAGCATTACTGGACTCAGAAAGCTGTAAACTGACAATCTTGATCATTGAAGTCCTAACATTAGTTTTTGTGCATATAACTTCTAACACATTAAAAACTGTCTTACAGCATTGCAGAAAACATTGTACTTCATAAGGCATAAGCTTGTTTCAGTTTGGCAAGATTTGCACTGAATACTGAATGAAACAGCTTTATCTAATAGAGAGAAAAGCTTTTGAGCAGATTTGGGCTTGATTTCACTTCATTTCAACAGAAACACTATTTCAGCATTACTGGACTCAGAAAGCTGTAAACTGACAATCTTGATCATTGAAGTCCTAACATAAGTTTTTGTGCATATAACTTCTAACACATTTAAAGCTGTCTTACAGCATTGCAGAAAACATTGTATTTCATAAGACATAAGCTTGTTTCAGTTTGGCAAGATTTGCACTGAATACTGAATGAAACAGCTTTCTCTAATAGAGAGAAAAGCTTTTGAGCAGATTTGGGCTTGATTTCACTTCATTTGAACAGAAACACTATTTCAGCATTACTGGACTCAGAAAGCTGTAAACTGACAATCTTGATCATTGAAGTCCTAACATAAGTTTTTGTGCATATAACTTCTAACACATTAAAAACTGTCTTACAGCATTGCAGAAAACATTGTACTTCATAAGACATAAGCTTGTTTCAGTTTGGCAAGATTTGCACTGAATACTGAATGAAACAGCTTTATCTAATAGAGAGAAAAGCTTTTGAGCAGATTTGGGCTTGATTTCACTTCATTTGAACAGAAACACTATTTCAGCATTACTGGACTCAGAAAGCTGTAAACTGACAATCTTGATCATTGAAGTCCTAACATTAGTTTTTGTGCATATAACTTCTAACACATTAAAAACTGTCTTACAGCATTGCAGAAAACATTGTACTTCATAAGACATAAGCTTGTTTCAGTTTGGCAAGATTTGCACTGAATACTGAATGAAACAGCTTTATCTAATAGAGAGAAAAGCTTTTGAGCAGATTTGGGCTTGATTTCACTTCATTTCAACAGAAACACTATTTCTGCATTACTGGACTCAGAAAGCTGTAAACTGACAATCTTGATCATTGAAGTCCTAACATTAGTTTTTGTGCATATAACTTCTAACACATTAAAAACTGTCTTACAGCATTACAGAAAACATTGTACTTCATAAGACATAAGCTTGTTTCAGTTTGGCAAGATTTGCACTGAATACTGAATGAAACAGCTTTATCTAATAGAGAGAAAAGCTTTTGAGCAGATTTGGGCTTCATTTCACTTCATTTCAACAGAAACACTATTTCAACATTACTGGACTCAGAAAGCTGTAAACTGACAATCTTGATCATTGCAGTCCTAACATTAGTTTTTGTGCATATAACTTCTAACACATTAAAAACTGTCTTACAGCATTGCAGAAAACATTGTACTTCATAAGGCATAAGCTTGTTTCAGTTTGGCAAGATTTGCACTGAATACTGAATGAAACAGCTTTATCTAATAGAGAGAAAAGCTTTTGAGCAGATTTGGGCTTGATTTCACTTCATTTGAACAGAAACACTATTTCAGCATTACTGGACTCAGAAAGCTGTAAACTGACAATCTTGATCATTGAAGTCCTAACATTAGTTTTTGTGCATATAACTTCTAACACATTAAAAACTGTCTTACAGCATTGCAGAAAACATTGTACTTCATAAGACATAAGCTTGTTTCAGTTTGGCAAGATTTGCACTGAATACTGAATGAAACAGCTTTATCTAATAGAGAGAAAAGCTTTTGAGCAGATTTGGGCTTGATTTCACTTCATTTGAACAGAAACACTATTTCAGCATTACTGGACTCAGAAAGCTGTAAACTGACAATCTTGATCATTGAAGTCCTAACATAAGTTTTTGTGCATATAACTTCTAACACATTAAAAACTGTCTTACAGCATTGCAGAAAACATTGTACTTCATAAGGCATAAGCTTGTTTCAGTTTGGCAAGATTTGCACTGAATACTGAATGAAACAGCTTTATCTAATAGAGAGAAAAGCTTTTGAGCAGATTTGGGCTTGATTTCACTTCATTTCAACAGAAACACTATTTCAGCATTACTGGACTCAGAAAGCTGTAAACTGACAATCTTGATCATTGAAGTCCTAACATAAGTTTTTGTGCATATAACTTCTAACACATTAAAAGCTGTCTTACAGCATTGCAGAAAACATTGTACTTCATAAGACATAAGCTTGTTTCAGTTTGGCAAGATTTGCACTGAATACTGAATGAAACAGCTTTATCTAATAGAGAGAAAAGCTTTTGAGCAGATTTGGGCTTGATTTCACTTCATTTGAACAGAAACACTATTTCAGCATTACTGGACTCAGAAAGCTGTAAACTGACAATCTTGATCATTGAAGTCCTAACATTAGTTTTTGTGCATATAACTTCTAACACATTAAAAACTGTCTTACAGCATTGCAGAAAACATTGTACTTCATAAGACATAAGCTTGTTTCAGTTTGGCAAGATTTGCACTGAATACTGAATGAAACAGCTTTATCTAATAGAGAGAAAAGCTTTTGAGCAGATTTGGGCTTGATTTCACTTCATTTCAACAGAAACACTATTTCAGCATTACTGGGCTCAGAAAGCTGTAAACTGACAATCTTGATCATTGAAGTCCTAACATAAGTTTTTGTGCATATAACTTCTAACACATTAAAAACTGTCTTACAGCATTGCAGAAAACATTGTACTTCATAAGACATAAGCTTGTTTCAGTTTGGCAAGATTTGCACTGAATACTGAATGAAACAGCTTTATCTCATAGAGAGAAAAGCTTTTGAGCAGATTTGGGCTTGATTTCACTTCATTTCAACAGAAACACTATTTCAGCATTACTGGACTCAGAAAGCTGTAAACTGACAATCTTGATCATTGAAGTCCTAACATAAGTTTTTGTGCATATAACTTCTAACACATTAAAAACTGTCTTACAGCATTGCAGAAAACATTGTACTTCATAAGGCATAAGCTTGTTTCAGTTTGGCAAGATTTGCACTGAATATTGAATGAAACAGCTTTCTCTAATAGAGAGAAAAGCTTTTGAGCAGATTTGGGCTTGATTTCACTTCATTTGAACAGAAACACTATTTCAACATTACTGGACTCAGAAAGCTGTAAACTGACAATCTTGATCATTGCAGTCCTAACATTAGTTTTTGTGCATATAACTTCTTACACATTAAAAACTGTCTTACAGCATTGCAGAAAACATTGTACTTCATAAGGCATAAGCTTGTTTCAGTTTGGCAAGATTTGCACTGAATATTGAATGAAACAGCTTTCTCTAATAGTGAGAAAAGCTTTTGAGTAGATTTGGGCTTGATTTCACTTCATTTGAACAGAAACACTATTTCAACATTACTGGACTCAGAAAGCTGTAAACTGACAATCTTGATCATTGCAGTCCTAACATAAGTTTAGAACTTTTAAATGAAAACATTATCGTAATGGATCCATTTCTGCTACCGAGGAAAAAACGCAAATACTTACAACACTTTTAAATGAAAACATTATCGTAATGGATCCATTTCTGCTACAGAGGAAAAAACGCAAATACTTACAACACTTTTAAATGAAAACATTATCGTAATGGATCCATTTCTGCTACCGAGGAAAAAAAGCAAATACTTACAACAAATTTAGAATTCAAGACACTTGACACCCCAGAGGCCACTCAAAGAAACAATATGATGCTAAGGTAGACATTTAAATGTCTTTAAAGGAATTCATCTATTTAAGAACTTTTCAGTTTTTCCTTCGTGAAAGTATCAAGCTACTGTAAAATCTGCTGCTGTATCCATATTAACTTGATCAATGTTTCTCTTTTTATACAAATTCTTGGAGAGGAAAACTACATCAGAATAAACACGGCAAGTTTGTGTCTTTGCTGTCTGTTGCAAAGTGGATCCACATCTGTAATATTTCCCCCTAAAAACATCAAAAAACGCCAGAAGTTGCAACAGATTTAGAATTCAAACAACTTGAGACCCTAGAGGGCACTCAAATAAACACTATAGCCGCATTTCCACCACAGGAACTTTACCCAGGAACTAGGGACTTCGGCCAGGTACTTGGTGTGTTTCCACCACAGGAACCAGGAACTAAATAAAGTTCTGGGTAAAAAATTCCCCTTAGAAAGTCCCTGCTGGCAAGGTTGTACTTTTTCAAAGTTCCGGAACTTTCGGGGGCGGGACTTGGGCGTTAAACATCCTGATTGGTTGAGTTCACGCAGGCTCTAAAGTCTCTTTAGTGGTTAAACATAAAATATAATTCATTTTGGGTAAATCTAACAGGTCTTTATTCAACTTATCTATATATTAAAATGAAAATAAAAAAGGCAAATTGATATAATATTTTGTTTCATTGTAATGACTGTATATATACAAATTTCCCTGAACTAAGTACATTTCTGCAGCTATTATTATGTTTAAAAGAAAACAAAAAGAGGCAGTGGTATTTGAAATCCTATTTCATTTTATTGTAAATATACAGTGAGGAAAATTGGAATAGTCAAGGCGAGCTCACTGGTGTTATCAAGAGTCACCAGATATGCGTCATCACGGACAAAACACTTCCGAGTCGAATGCGCAAAGTCTGAACTATCGAGGATGCACGTCCAAAATGTGCGTACGTTGTACTGAGAAACACTCACAGACCTACGTCACCGGACTATTTGCCTAATTTTCCCGGTACTTTAGACTGCGGAGGAAACGCAGTCTAAAACACATTTTTGTCTTTGCTGTCTGTTACAAAGTGGATCCACATCCGTAATATGTCCCCCTAAAAAAAAAAAAAAAACGCCAGTAGCTAAAACAGATTTAGAATTCAAGCAACTTGAGACCCTAGACGCTCCTAAAAAAACACTATGTTGCCAAGGTAGACTTTAAATACCTTTGATGGAATTAATCCATTTAAGCAGCTTTCAGTTTTTTCTTCATGAAAACATTAACCTACACGGTTACAGCTTCCGCTTTTCATTTATAATACAATATCTTGTAGACCAAAATTACTCAAAATCTTAAATTTTATTGTTTCACAGACCATAAAAACTACTGCAAGTTTGGGTCTTTGCTCTTGGTTCCAAATGTGTTTACATATCCAAAGTGGATCCACATCCATAATAATTTTGCCTAAAAACAACCCACTAATCGCTAGTAGATACAACAGACCTATAAATCAAGCCACTTCTATGTTAACTTGATCTAGATTTTTCTATTAATACAATTTCTTGGAGAGGAAAAATAGTCAAAATTTTGACTCATATCACTTCACACATCAGAATAAACACTTCAAGTTTGGTTCTTTGCTCTTGGTAACAAATGTAGATCCGTATCCAAAGTGGATCCACATCCATAATAATTTAGCCTAAAAACATTTAAAAAATGCCAGAAGTTGCAATAGATTTAGAATTTAAACCACTTGAGACCTTATAGGGAACTCAAAGAAACACTATGATGCCAAGGTAGAACTTTAAATGCCTCTGATGGACTGTCCATTTAAGCAAGTTTGCATCTTTGCACTCAATTACAAAGTGGATCAACATCCGTAATATTTCCCACTAAAAAAGTAAAAACGCCAGTACCTAAAACAGGGATATAATTCAAGCCAATTGAGACCCTAGAGGGCACTCAGAGAAACACTATGATGCCAAGGTAGAACTTTAAATGCCTTTGATGGACTTGGTCCATTTAAGCACGTTTGCGTCTTTATACACAATTACAAAGTGGATCCACATCTGTAATATTTCCGCCTAAAAACAACCCACAAATCGCCAGTAGATACAATACACCTAGAAATAAAGACACTTCTGATCCTAGCTATGTTAACTTGATCTAAATTTTTATATTAATACAATATCTTGGAGAGGAAAACTACTCAAAATTTTTACTCATACCACTTCACGCATCACAATAAACACTGCAAGATTTTGCTTTACTGTCTGTTACAAAGTGGATCCACAAATGTAATAATTCCGGTAACAATTTACAATATGTGTGCACTAATAAGCATTAATTCATGCTTAACTAATGCATAGATGATACTGAATTAATGTATAACTCATGATTATCTAAGCTATTCGTTAATGATTGCCACATTATCAACTAATAATGAGTCAGTCTGGTTAAAATATTAGTTCATACATGAATTGTTATTAATTAAATATGTGATTATGGATTAATTCCCTAATTACTTATTTCTTTAACTAATAGTGTTAATTAACTTGTTAATTACCACAGTGAGGCAAAGCCTTGTATTTCAACTTCCAGGCAAAACAGGTAAAGTAATATGCATTAATACATGATTAACTACTGCATTATTTGTGCAAATTCATGTGTAAATTACTACAATTACTAAATTATGAGTTAATGATGATGTGCCTCAACAAGTAAAGTCACAGCATAATGATATATTCACAAACCATCAGATAATGATTCAATAATGACCATCACTAGAGTTTATAAAAGCCATTTATTAAACGCAGATTAAACCCTTGTAAAGTGTACACTTGTAACCCTTTACACATGTAAAGTGCTTAAGAAACATGTTTCCATAACACATACATTAAACCAAATCATTAAAATGTTTTACAAAACATACAATTAAATACTCCCCTTTCTATGACATCCATTAGCTTAAAAACAAAAAAAAAACCTAGCTCATTAGCTGAGCTGTACTAAAGAGAAAAACTTGGGGAAACTTGGATACAAAGGGGAAAGATGATTATTCTAAATTCTTATTAGTACACCAAAAGCAGCAATAACAGCAACAACACTGCTTAAAATTTTCTTAGAACAACTTTTTTCTAACAGGTTATTGTCCTGTTTCATGGACTATTTTAAATTCTAATATACTAACACTAAGACCGAACGCATTCTTACGTAACAACACTAAAATATAGTGATGAACATTTACTTTTTCAGAATGTCCAGCAGACCACTGGCTTCTTTCATAGCTCTGATCTGACTTGCATTTGGCTCTAAGATGCATTGGGGCATACATTTTTCAGCAAATTTTAGCAGACTGTCCCCTTTTTTGAAACCAGCCCTCAGGATCTTGAACATGTCAGGGCTAACAGCAGCCAGCTCTGCAATTGGTGCTTGGTTCACAATGGTGTTGCGGTCCACCCCCACACTGTTATAGGCATCCGCCTTTGTTGAGCCACTTTTTACAAGCCGTAGGACTTTCTGGTACCGACAAACAGACTCCTCAGGTGTTTTTACTGGAATAAATGCATGAAAAAAAAAAAAAAAGAAATGCAAATGAATACAAATCATTCCATAGACAAAGCATGCTCCCACTAATAACACTAATATATAAAAATAAGGTAATTTTAAAGGGATAGTTCTCCCAAAAATGCTGACTTTGTTTCTTCAGTAGAACACAAACAAAGATTTTTAAGTCGAACCTTTGTAGTCTGTCATATAATACAATATAAAGTCAATAGGTACCCTCAAAAAAAATAAAAAAAAATAAATACACATGCACATACAAATCCAAATTAAACTTTGTGGCTCATGACGACACTTTGACACTCCTAATTGAAATTTTAGATAGAGTGTCAATGGTCCATTTGAGAGATATGTGGCGGTAATGCAGTTCTAAGTCTGCGACACGCCTCAAAACAAGTAGAAGACAATAGGCGTGTTCGACTTAAAGGGGCGCCGCAACCACCGATCGGTGTATGACATCAAAGTACCGCGAGAGAATTTGACAGCTGATGGTTTCATATGCTCACTATAATCGCTCTTGCGGTACTTTGATGTCATACACCGATCGGTGGTTGCGGCGCCGCTTCAAGTCAAATGCGCCTAATGACAACTCACACCTGCTGACAGGCAGAAACATTGCAATGTATCAGAGGTAAAAAAAACAAAACAAAAAAACAAATACTGTTCAGTTTTTTGCACAGACTGATCGTTTTGTGTTATAAGACCTCAATTTATTGTCACAAGCCACAGGGTTTAATTTGGTTTTGTTTATGTTTTTTTTTTACTCTCAAAGCTCTGGGTTCCATTGACTGTCATTATATGACTGACAGACTGTAACAGTTTAAGTTAATCTTCTTTTGTGTTCTACTGAAGAAACACAGTCACCTACATCTTGGATGCCCTGGGGGTAAGCAGATAAACATAAAATTTTCAATTTTGGGTGAACTATCCCTTTAAGTCCATAGCATTGGCTTGAAATCAACCTAACCCAAACTAGCTGTGGTCTCTGAATACAATAAGTGACAATGGTAACTTGTCATGTAGTACCTCTTTTGAAATCACAGGCCCGTGCTTTCTTTGATTTCTTCTTTTTTGGTTTCTTTTTATACTTCTTTTGTGAAGGCTCAGATGAATCAGAGCTGGAGTCAGAAGATGTTGTATCTTCAGATGACTCCACCTGGGATGCTGTAGGATTCTGGGACCGTTCTGGAACTTCAGCTTTCAGTTTAAGAGCTGTGACAGACAAAATAGGATGTACAGATAATTATCTCTTCTTTGAGTCTTGAACTACAGCAATAAAACATACAGTAGTGTGTCTGTCTGTCTAGTATATATATCAATAAGTACATCTGAACCTAATAAATAAAAAAGCCATTGGATAGCTATGTTAAACATACAGGGTGTGCTGAGGATCGGATATTATGGATGGAGGACTCCAGTTGCATCCTGTGGAAGAACATTCTAACCAGAGCTACTTCTCTAAGTGTATGTCTATAGCGATTCATGCAGGTATGTGTTACTCTGCAGCAGTGATGACCCAAACAGGCTACAATACTACAAATACGAGCACTTCTTATAAGTGTAGGCTACTATAGTAATTTGGGATTAGACAAAAAGGTGGTTTGGAAGATGAAGTATGTAATGTACATGCTCATTATATACTTTTTGTTTTTGCAAATTTTGAACAGAAAAGGTTACATTGTGCTGCTTTACAATTCAGAATGTATTCACGATAGATTTCTTGACAGCTTTCTGCTAAATGATCAACGCAGAGTAATTTAATGTTTTCATTTAGCTGTTTGGACTCCGTATTGCCCCCATTTAATGCATCCACACACAGGAAGTACATGTATTATTCATACGGAAATCAACCAAATGCAACTGTTTTTAAATAAACAACATACCAAGAGGACAGTATGGGTTAATTATTTTTAATTTATATTTCAAGTGTTTGAGTAATCTTTCTTTTCTGTTGCACAATAATCAGTATTTCACAATTTGTGCCAAATGAGTGGAGGGGAAACTTACCATCTTCCAGTCTGTCTCTGAGAAAGTTTCTCTCTTCAGTCAAAGACTCCACTTTTTCCTCCAGAGCATGGATCTTCTCTTTCAGCATCTCAACTGTTTGTTTTGATTTGGAAAGACTTATATGGGCAGTTGGAGCCTCTTCTATTAAAAAAAAAAACAAACAAAAAAAACACATGAACAAAGTGTGCAGGTGACTATGAAATATTTGCGTTAGAAATACAGTTAAATACAGTTTCTTTTTCAGGAAAGGATTGGGTAGAGAGCAGGATAGGCAAAGGACGTTGTGATGGTAATCAAACTTGGATCGCTGTGAAGGCAGGTGTGCCATAAGTTGGTGCAGTAACCACTCGGCTATCTGCTCCAAAACAGTATTAAAAAATTTATGCAGCCCCTACTAGGACAGTTACAATATACTTTCTTTAATTTATTTCTACAATAGTAACATTTCCAGTGTTCAACACTTTATCAAAACTGCTGTGACATTTACACATAGACATTTATCATCACAACAAGGATACAGGGAAAAACAGTCTGACTACTAAACTAATCTACTAATCTTTATGTTGTATAATACAAAGTTAATGCAATTACCAAGCTGCATTGTTTTAGATTTTGCTACACATTTGGCCAATGTATGACGTATTAGGCATTGCTTACAAAATTATTTATTATTGTTTATTCTAAGAAATGCCTTTCACTGTATGGGCAGATGTATAGTAATTGTTAGTTATGGGTGTATAGTTCTACGTGTGTGCCTGCCCAAAAATGAAAATTACCCATGATTTACTACTCATACTCAAGCCAATCTAGGTGACTAGATGGCTCTTCAAAGCTTTATTATGGTAGTGAATGAGGGACCCAAGCTCAGAAAGTGCAAGTTTTGTCAGCAGTTAATGGGCCTGTGTTTGATTAAGTTGATGCAAATGTATGACGCGATGATGCTCTTGAATGAAAACAATAGATCTCTATGGAAAGATCAAATCATTCAAACCATTTCTTTCAAAACCACAATATATATGTTTGTTACTTTATCAACAAAAATGAATGATGAATAGATTTAAATAACGGCCAATGATGGTACTATCATTCATAATTCTGTTAACATGAACTAATGCATTCTATCTGCCAGCTGTCAATCACATCCTGTGGTACCTCAGTACAGACTTTATTTGCCATGACTAGGAATGATAAAGCTTGTGTGATAATATGCATAAATGTTTCACATCACTGGCAGAGGTTTCAACTATGTAATGAGATATTTTTTGTAACAAGTGTTTACATCCAAGCTTTGCTTGTGGCATAACCTTACACACACACAAAAAAAGAAAGCTTGTTTGCTGCATTTGTTGCATTCCCCTGCAGTTAGGCTCATCAATAGTGTGATATTACAATGCTGCTGTTTTTGCAACAGACCTATGTGGAGTCTGTTTATGATTGATGGATGCACTTTTCTGGGATTTAAAGAGGTCTCCCATTCACTGCCTGTAAATATTGGAAAAGCGAGGATATTTTACTATAACTTTTGCATTTGTCTGAAAGAAGAAAGTCATAAACACCTAGGATGGCTTGAGGATGAGTAAATCATGGGATAATTTTGTTTTAACCAACAAAGGATAATTAGGGCCACCCAAGATATGTACAACTTTCTTTGTTGTGCTGAACAAAAATAAATAATTTTATAAGAGCATTAGTTCTTTGAGGTTCTTTCAATAAAAGTCAATGTGCACCAAAAAGCAATAAAATATAATACACACACACCAAAGAGAAAAGACATTTAAACAACTCCATTTGTGTAATTAATAAATCTGAAACAATTAATGTAAGAACTATTTAAATTATAACTACATTACACTGTAAATGTTTGGTCATCCACATGCTTTTTGATTATAAAGAATGCTGATGTCTGTTAATACAAATATTTATAATATTTTAGCTGTTCTCACCTAAAACCATTTGGATTGCTTCAGAAAAATTTAACTCACTTACGTTTTGGTGCACATTCAAATGCACTGAAATGACCTTAGAGAGCTGTTTTCCTAAAAATCTTCATTTTAATTTAAAATAATAAAGAAAATCTTGGATGATGTGGGAAAGTTACTTGTGAGAGAATGTTTATTTTTTGGAAATAATAATAGTAAAACTATTCCTTAAGATTAAGAAAGTACTGTAACACCAATGAGCGGATGGTATTCAACCATCTGTTCCATGTTAATGAATCCTGACCCTTTTGACACATTCTACACTCAAAGACCAGAACGTGAGTTAAAGAAAAAACAAGGACTTTCGTTTTACAACCCTCTTACAACATAACTCACCACCCTGGGCGCCACCATGACAGCAACGTCCTGGCGGGGATGAGAGTTATAACACCTTGGAGACTATCCGGAGATGCGATATCGAACTTCAAAAGGGACGACAAACACCCCCCCTTCTTGATCGCACATTCCAGTGAAACAGACGCACACACATTCATGAGACGCACACACACTCAAAAACAGGCACAAGCATTTTTGGCTGGCCCATGGACCTTATTTTACTTAAACTACCTCTAAATGTATTTTAATGTCTCCCTTTTTGTGCTCAAATGTATGTATGCGGCATAGTGGAATATATGAATGTTACTGTGTGTTTAATGCAAACTTTAGATGCATTTAGTTAAGAATAACTCTGTATCTTTGGATACGGGACTGGTAAAATCATAGTTCTTGGTGTCTGTATAATCGTAAAAACACTACTTTAACGAATCTTGATAGCAAATTACAAAAAGATGCATTGTTTCAGAGGAACGATCTTGCTTAAGGAAAATGTTTAACTTTGACATCGCCATAAATTAGACCAGTGGGCGGAGATCAGCAAACAAAGAAGATTTTTCCCGCCTTAGTTTGTTTACACTTCATTGGCTCAAAAAAATAGGTGTAAGCCTAGATTTGCGTAAAAGCTCAGGGAAACCTGTATTCTGGGCATTCCGCCAGAGAGAAAAGAGGATTCCCAGCTTTGCAACCGGACTTCAAGAAGTTCTCCGTTTATTCTTCTTTACTTTTCGTTTCATTCTAGTTTTTCTTTATTGTCTGCTGATATTTGACTTCGTTCAATTGCCTTCACGAGCCAAACGAACTCAAGTCTAGTCATCTTTTGGCAAAGTTTACCTTCGCGTTAACCATCGAGCTCGCGCATCATCTGCTCTGGAAAGAACCACGCTGAGGCCGCACAGACCGGACAATTTGAGCGCAGCTACGCACAAGAGCCAAATCAAAGCAAGTACTTTCTTATATCACAACTAAAATTGCTGTTTAAGGTTGTCTAGGCTATTCCATTTTTGTGAAATCATTCAATGACTTGGGGTCTCTTGCAAAGTTAACTGTTTGAAATTGCCACGCTGAGATTGCTTTTACTTTCACTTTCTCTCCCTCTCTCTCTTTATCTCTCTCTCTCATTTATCTCATTATTATTCTTGTTCATTTACCTTGTTTAAATTGTATTCTCGTTTTGCTATATACTCATATTTACTCCGTGTGAATTGCAGTTATGTACTCTTTAGTCTGTTTTTATTAAATCCTATAATTTGCTTGAATTGAATTGTTTTATTGCTCATTGAGATCGAAGTCCCTGAATCCTGTGATCTACGCTACGAGCTTTGTTTTATATGAATTAATTTCAGTAATCTTAGTAGTACAGACACAGAAAATATTGTTTTTTCCTGATCAGAAGATTAATATTTCTTGGAGTTTGTAAGAAGGGTATTTTTATTGAATTTTGATAAGGAAGTCTAGCTTCCAGTTCGCTGGACGAACAGATTGTCTAGATTAACTTAAATCAATTCTAGTAAAGGTTACCTTTAAATGATTAAATATTCCCTCTTTGGGTAATTTAATATTTGTAAGCAATAAGCACGTTATATTCATAGACTCATGAATATTCACTTCATTTGATTTAATTATTCCCCAGAAAGTGATTGTTGCTACATTATTATGGTGGAGAATGCGGGCAGCGTTCAAACTTTGTTTTTGTGAGCAATATTCATTTTCATTTTCATGAGCATTTTTGGATGTTAATATTATGTATGCGCATTTTGAATTGTGAGTTAAGTCGTGCTTTGAGCGAACTCATTTGGCACAAAGGCAACTGTTCAGCACAGTAGCCTAACAGTTTCTAAAAATACCTATAGTCACTGTTATTTTAATAAAAGTAAACTGCAGTAAATGTTAAAAGTCTCCTGTCAAGAGAAGACCAACATTTTCATATGAGTAATTAAAAGATGAAGAAATCTTTTATTAATTGTAATATGTAAATCTGAACCTGAGCGATGTTCCTCTGATTCAGTTAAAAAGGCCTTGCTTATTAAATATCGTTATTGAATTCGTGGTGAACCACAGTGATATTCAAAATTTAAACGATAAAAACTCCTGGTCTAAATTGGCTTTGCTACCCGATTTTAAACCTAAAACATTTAAATCATAAGTGCTATTTTGTTAAATGTTTATGGGAGGTCAACAGATGGACAAAACCTGTTATTAACAGTCGTGTGTTGGTTAGAGAAAAGCTCCGGCCTCACGCGCTGTTTAATTTAGCACCTCAAGGGTCATAAAACCTTTGTCTGTTTGTGAGTTGCGATTTTGATGCAGAGAATCAGCGCTGATGAGCGCACAGAGATTAGATCATAGTGAAACTGACTGTCATTCCGCTATCGAAACACCAGAGGGAATTTTAGAAGTTTCAAGTTGCCCTGTCTTCTGATTCCGGCTTGCATGAGTGCCATCTCGTGGCCGTTTCAGATAAGGCTCTCGAATTACTAACCTCTATTTCTCTCTGTGCGAATATTATTTCAGCATTAGACAATTTCTGCCTGCCTTTGTTCCCATTTACTTTGAATTTGGTTCAAACATGATTTGAATTAGAATTTAATTGTTTAATAGTGCAAATTAAGTGTCTCAGGCCAACCACTGATTAACCCATTTAGAAGGAAGTAAGCCATCTAGTGGCAGTAACCTGTTAAGTCAGTTCACAGCTTGCATCTCTCTGATCTCTTTCTTTTCGGTTCTGTTTGAATTGCATATGTCTACTTTTACCCTTTCTGATTAATTTCATAATTATTAATGATACATTACTGTTATCGTTGGGTATTATAGGGCATTTATTCTGATTTTCCTATTAATTCTTCTCACCTGCTTATTTTCAATTTTGATTTAAACCAGTTTTGAATTTTTAATTTGAATTAAGTTTTCTGCTCACCAGGTTAAGCCACAGAGAGTGAATACGCCCCTTTGTGGTGAAAACCAGCTTCTTCTTCTCCCGTGCTCATTCCTGTCTTTTGTTATTAATATTATTATTATTATTTTTTATTGTTATTATTATTATTATTTTTTTTTCCTTTAATTTTTTTATTAATTTGATTATTATTATTATTATTATTTTTTTTTTTTTTTTTTTTTAGTTTTGTTTTTGTTTTATATAGCCCTTTTTGTTGTTTATCTTTCTTCTCTCTTTTTGCTTAGATTATTTTGATAATTACCATCATTATCATAAGCTTTTGTTTTTGTTTTATCATCATTAGGTAAAGCTGTTACCTCTCATTTCTACATATATATTTACTCAGTTGATGATTAAACAAACCAAACCTTAATTCACTTTAAGTTTCCTTTGTTCATCCTTTGTGTATTTGATTGTAGAACTCCCTTGGTGATTGGACAGTCATCTCAGGTTTCCAGTGAGCAAGGGGGCCAACCGGCGTTACCAACACTGGCCGTGAGTGAAACTCGGTCCCTCTTATCTCTGTCCATTTGCGGCACGCAGTGGAGACATCAGCAATTTGGCACTCCAACGGTGATCAATCAGTCCAGCCGACACACGACGCAATCTCTGGGACCAGTACCTAAACCTGGGGCTAAATCGGGGCCCACTTTCTTTTCTAAAGAGAGGGTTCTGGGGAACAGCCCAATTTTGTAGTGCTGTCTGGAGGTTGACATCTTGGTGTTGCCGGTTGTGTTAAAAGTCACAAGCTGTATGAGAGGGCGCAGCGTCAGAGTAACGGAGGGCCAGGGACACTGCGGTTGAGTGTTTGGGAGCGCCAGGGAGGCTGACCGTGCCGCTGGATTCCACCAGGTGAACCGAAAGTGATAAAACCTATCCATATACCCTTATTATAAGGTGCAGAATATTAGATATTCCCCCTGATATTTATGTTAAGTGTTTGGTCCATTTCCTCTCTAAGCCACACCCTTTTCCTAGGTCTCTTACTCCCCTAGCCGCACGTGCTGTAGGCCCCTAGCAGAAACTCTTGTGAAAAGTAGCAGGCTTAGCCCCTTTATTCTCTACCTAACACTTCTAGCGTTCTTATTCATTCCATTTCATTGCAGACCAATTTATTTGGTGTTTTGTTTTCACGGTGCTCTTTCCTATCTTCACCTTTTTGCATGCTGTTGTGATTCTGTTTCTTGCAGTTCACTGAGAGACCCCAAGGAGAGCTAAGTAGTAGAGCGACAACCGAGCAGCCGGTGTCACCAGGTGACCCAGGAGGCTATCCCCTGTCAAGTCTCTATTTTGGGCCGACCCTAATTGGACCCGCCTCCCTGTCTAACTGTCAGAACAGAAAGAGGAAACACACTCCACAGAGTTTCCCCTGGCCAGTGAACCCCAGCGTGTCAGCCAAGAACTTCGAGCTGAAAAAGGGGGTGAAAGCCTGCTTTTCAAAATGTCACCAGCCAGCCTCCACGAACCCCTGTCAGCAGTGGGGGAAGGAAAACCCTTCCAGAAAGTCCGGGTCACCAGCCACGGACACATTACTCCAAAAGAACTGGACAAGCTGGCTAGAAACATCCCTACGTTCATCCCAGATCCTGCAGGAGGCCACGACATTCACGCTTATTTACAAGATATAGACTTTCACTTGCAAACTGTCACCAACGTAACCACTTGGGACAAATTGTACCTGCTCAGGATTACGTCCAGTCGTGAGGTACGCAGTTTCTTAGACCGTCAACCAGAGACTGTCAAAATGGACTACCAGCAACTGCGAAAAGCTTTGGTGCGTGAATTCTCTGATCCAGAATCAGACCAAGGGCTAGTAACCGCAATGGACCTCAAGCAAGGTCGACTTGAAACCCCACCAAATTTCTACAACCGACTGCGACGTGCCTACTTCGGAGCAAGGAATGAACCAGGCATGGAGGAGGACGTCAACTTCCGAACTTTGTTTCTGCGAAACCTCCATCCTACTGTCAGCCACCATTTGGGAGTGTTAGCGTGCCCGCGTAGCATGTCAACGCAACAGTTACGTGATTTAGCACATAAGGCCTACACCAAACAAAAGACTGTGTCAGAAAAGACTGTAAAACCCCCAACTATTTGCTCTGTCTCTGAGTCCTATTCAGAGTTGACCCTAGAGGGCGCCCAACAGCACCCCAGTTATACACCCATCAACCGAGAGTCAAGACCGTTCCAAGCCAGCAGAGGGCAGCACGGTCGCGGTGGTGGTGCCCGTCCGAAGCACCAGAACGACCGCTCTGGAATATCCTGGGACCGGCCTCACCCCTCCCATAACCAAAACGGGGGGGCCACCTGGGAAGCCGGCCGGAGACCCAGAAATAGCCAACCTCCAGCCTCCAGAACATCAAGCCCAGGGAGGCGGGAGGGGGAACACTCTCGACGTGATGCTTGGAAACTCAAGGCTGAGCCCACATCTGACAAGGAAAGTGCAGCCACATCCGAAGCTGCAGAACTTCTGAGAATACTGAGAGAGTTCCTTCAAAAGAAACCTCACAAGGAGGACAAGAAGGATAAACCAGACACCGCATGACTAAACCTTATGCTTGAAACCAGCACCACTCCCGACGTCTCCACAACTGAACCAAGCACACAGAACACTGTGTTTCAACCACAAACTATTGAACTACCTGTTGCATCAACAAACAATAGCAACACCCACTCAATCCAGCTGACGTCTGCACTTCCTGACCAAGAAAGCATCATCCCACACCCTGAGGTGCCAGAAAGTGCTGTTTTGGTTATCTGTACCCACAACGAAACACACAAAACATACCCTAACTGCTTATCGATCAACACACAAGCCCCAACACCAAAACTCCTGGGGAACCTGATCGAGAAGGGAGTGGCTCGGAAACTCTACCTAACCATCACTTTAGAAAAGGAAATGAGACTCGAAGCCCTTGTGGACACAGGCTCAGATTTGATAAGCTCAAATTTGAAGCTCAGAGACAGAATCGAACTCTAAATTTTCACACTTGCAAGCTGAATGTGCAGTCATACAGCCAAAATGACATCCAGCTCAGAAATGTAGCTCCCATCCACCTGACGATCGGACCTATGAGCCTAGTACATTACACCTATTTATGTCTCACCAATGAACAATTAATCATTTCTCATCGGGAAAGACCTGCTTGATCGCTTTGAGCCTTTACTAGATTTCAAACAGCTGAAAGTCTGGGCTCAAGTGCGAGAACCTCTTCCCCTCCAGCCACACGGGTCGCCGGTGCCAGACGGTCAGGTCACAGAGGTCACGAGAATTCCCACAGAGCCAGACTGTCAGGTCACAGAGGTCACGGGAACCCCAGCAGCCAGCCATAGGTATCCAGCCTCAACAACAAACCAAGGCTCAAGTTCGATCCTCTGTACCTTCAAGGCCACTAAAGACTCTGATACCTACTGCCCCAAGGTCAAAACCGAACTGCAGCTGCATGATATAACAACAACGGACAGTATTCTGGCCATATGGGCAGACAACTCAGCCATTAGTCTGTCACTATACAATGCAATCACTGAGAAGACACCCGACCTCCCTTATGCCAGCAAGCGCACTCGTTTCCCTTTGAACTCACACCCATCCTCAATGGTGTCTGCTAGAGGAATCTGCGCTTTGCATGTGAAATGGAATTACCGGTGCCTGACTCATTATTTCCTGGTCTTTCCGGACTTGCCCCACGATGTTTACATTGGAGCAGATCTCTTGATTCGCCTCAAGGCTCATGTGGACACTTTTGTATGGGCCCCATTGACTTTGCAGCCACACGTTTCCATCAACCATGACAAACTCATATCAGGGCAGACCATCCCAGAAGTCTGCACTTTAGTCAACGAACAGGAAACCGTGGTACCAGCTTACACCAAAGGGGTCGCTATTCGGCTCAACATGCGATGGGGTCAAACCTTAAACCACACGCTGGGTTTCTTCCAACCCTCACCTGAATGTGTGGAACTCGGACTCACACTGGAAGCCACACCCCTCACTGAAGTGTCATCTCGTGTAGTCTACATCCTGTTCAACAACTGCACAGCAACTGACATCAACATTCCCAAGGCCTACCGGCTGGGATGGCTAGTAAGCCATGACTTTCATGATTTTGAACTCGTACTACCTGTCATTGGTCCCATTCCACCCGCACTGATACCCGAAGGGAGTACAGACAGTACATTGTTCACTGCACCCTTCAAACTCATTGCCATCACATCTGTTATGTCGGTGCCTAAAGACCAAGTGTGCAGAACGGAACTGACTGAGGACGAACACCTCACAATATACACAGTCTCCCACGAGAACGTCGGTGAGGCTCATGAACCTACTAAACCTCTCAATGCCAACCCGACTGATGACACCCCGATGGAGGAGCCTTACCCAGGTTTTGAATCTCAAGTGCAGCAAATTCTACAAGACGCTAATGCACTTCAAAGCGATACGGATCATCAAGGACTCAGACAAGTTCTGTATAAGTTCAAAGAATCCTTTGCCAAAGACTCTCTAGACTGTGGTCTCACCAACCTCCACACGGTGCGGATCCCTACGCACCCTGATGCTCCTCCCACTTTTGTCAGACAGTACAAGATTCCCATCGCCTCACACGAACCAGTGCAGGAGATCATCGAATCTATGCTTGAAAAGTCCATGCAACAGCACCTACTCAGCCCCCATCTGGCCCGTCCTCAAACCTAACGGCAAATGGCGACCCACCATTGACTACAGGAAACTGAATCAACAGGTGCCGCTGTCACATCACTTGATGTGGCCTCTGGATTCTGGACCATTCCGGTGCACCAGGAAGACCAACACAAGTTGGCATTCACATTTGGCAACAGACAGTTCACCTTCAACAGGTGTCCATTCGGCTACGCCAACTCACCAGCTGAATTCAACATCTTTCTGAACAAAGCCTGCCCAGACGCTAGAATGAGAGGCAACCTGATCTATGTAGACGATGTTCTCATGAAGAGCACAACGGTGGCCGACCACCTGAAAGAAATAGACTATGTTTTGAACCAACTATCCACCGCCGGAGCCAAGATCGCCCTCCACAAAGGACAGTGGTGCCGAACTAAGGTTAACTACGTGGGCCTGCTCATCGGATCCCAAGGCATTGAACCTCAGTCAAACCGCATTCATGCCATTCAGAACATCAAGCCTCCCACCAACGTCTCTGAGCTGCGGAGCTTTCTAGGGGTATGCAATTACTCTCGACAGTTCATCGAAAACTACTCAGACATTGCCAGACCTCTGACGGCTCTGCTAAAAAAGGACTGCCCTTTCGTCTGGTCCGAGGCTCAAGAACACGACATGAAAGAACTAAAAAGACATTTATGCACAGCTCCGTGTCTTGCTTACCCCGATCCACAAAAGGAATTCTACCTGGAAGCTGGGTTTTCCAACCAATGTCTCAGTGCTGGCCTGTACCAACGGCATGACCAAGACAAGAAAGTAGTTGCCTATGCCAGCAAGACACTGCTTCCACAAGAGTGTAAATTCTCAGACTGTGAAAAAGCTCTGCTCTGCACTGTATGGGCCATTCAGCGATTCTCCAATTACATTGGGGCACAGAAAGGTATCATAGAGACTTGCCACCAGCCAGTAATGTTCCTCAACAGCCAGCGAATCCGAGATGGCGTGGTCACCAATTCACGCATAGCCACATGGTTAATGGCTCTCCAAGGACGCAATGTTGAGGCACGGTATGCACAGAATCACAAGTCTGCACTGGGCAATGGCCTGGCCGCATGCCAAAACTGTTCTGATAACATATCTGCAGAAGAAATGGGCGTGCAAGAACCCCAACAGCAACAACCGACCTGTCACAGGTACTTTGAAGAGAATGCGTGTCAGGGCATGCTCACAGCCTACGTCGATGGATGCTCCTACAACCACGATGGCATCCTTAAGGCAGGTGCAGGAGTGCTGTGGGTCAACGACCAGCCGTGTTCCCCACAACACTTCAAGTTAGGTCCCCAGTCATCACAATATGCAGAAATAGCAGCCATTCTCATAACTCTGCAGATCGCATCAGCCCATGACATCAGAGAAATCCTCATCTGTACAGACTCTAACTATGCCAGACTCAGTTTTGTGTGCCACCTTACCGGCTGGAAACAGAATGGTTTCAAAACGGCAAACAACAAGCCAGTCAAACACCAACACCTGTTCCAAGAATGTGATAACATCACCGAAATGCACAATATGACTGTGTACTGGAAGAAGGTAAAAGGACACTCTAAGCTACCAGGGCTGGACAAAGACTTCAATGATAAAACCGACGCCCTCGCCAAAACAGGCGCACTACACGGGGAGGTGTGGTCACCCCCAGAACCCACACCCAGCCCCGATGTTGCAGTGTTAACCCGCAGCAAACGACCTTCACCTGTGGCAATGCCCGCCTCACAGTCGCTATCGCTAACTCCGCAGATCTCCAACAACGACATTGCGGATATGCAAGCCTCTGACACTGCCATAAAGACAATTCTTAACCACCTCTCTGACCCCTCCAACCACCCTATCACTGAAGCTGAGCTCAATGATGACTCGTGCCTCCGACACCTGTATAACACCAGACACATGCTACGTGTACAAGACGACATTCTGTGGTTTGCACCTGATGACAGCACATCGCCACGGCTCGTGGTGCCACGATGCCAAAAGGGGGTAATGCTAATGTACGCCCACGACACACCATGTGCTGGACACCACGGTGCCAGAGCCACGTATGACACACTGAGACAGGTGGCATTTTGGCCCGGCATGCAACAAGATGTGGCAGAGTACTTCAGAGAATGTCTTGTGTGCTGCCAGTTCACACCAGCAAACCCAAACCACAGAGCCCCACTGCAACGCAGAGGGATCACGTTCCCGTGGTCAGACCTCCAAATCGACTGGGTAGGGCCCCTGCCCAGATCAACAAGAGGCAACAAGTACTTCCTCACGGTGGTGTGCCAGTTTACCAAGTGGGTAGAGTGTCTGCCAGCGCCCAATGACACTGCCCAAACCACTGCATACCTCCTAATGAACCATATCTTCTCCCGGTTCGGATTGCCACTGAGAGTCAACTGAGACAGAGGTACCCACTTCACAGCCGAGATCATGCAACAGATCTGGAAATGCCTAGGAGTACAAGCTAAACTACACATCAGCCACCATCCAATTGCATCCGGCCAGGTAGAGAGATCAAACCGAGCGGTGGTCGCCATGCTGAAAAAGTATGTGTCTGCTAATCAGAAAGACTGGAATGTGAAACTACCCCTTGTGTTGATGGCCATCCCAGCCACCCCACAGGAATCAACAAGGGTGTCCCCTTTTGAACTCATGACTGGAAGGCAGATGACCCTGCCACTACACTTGCTGTATCAACCAGGAGACTCCAACCTTGTCACTGCTTACACCACATTCCAGTACCTTGACGAGCTCCATAGACACTTGAAAACAACGTTTGCTTTTGCCCAGCAACACCTGCAAAAAAGCGCTGAAGGCCAGAAAGCATACTATGACCGGAAAGCGTCACACCAGGAACTGAATGTGGGTGACAGGGTCTTGTATTACCGCTTCACCCCGCCAACTCAGACAGGCCCCCAGCGGCTGTCAAAGAAATTCCTGCCACACTGGACGGGACCTTATGAGATTATGAACAAACTCTCCCCAGTTGCGTACCAAATCCAGCTAAGCCGGGGATCGAGAGAACCAGTTCTCAAATGGGTCCACCGTAACCAGATTAAGAGACATGTGGCCACTAGCAGAGAAAGACAGGGAGGGGCCAATGCAAGCTAAACACCAACCGCCGCCATCGAAGCGAAAAGACTGTCCCATCCAACCCGGGACAAACCTCACTGACCTGTTCCCTCTCTCTCTTTTCCCTCCCCATCTCTCTCTCTCTCTCTGGCCTGTAACAGGATGCTGCTGTGGATTCTCATCCTGTGCCTCCACTCAACCAGAGGCCAGCCGTCATCAGACATTATCACACCGGGTCCTGCCTCGGGCATTGTATTGAGAGAGCAACCAGGACTCCTGATCACGAATTGTCGGACGTACACCCAGAAAGTATACGTTCGACTCGACCCCCGCAACGTCTACAGAGCACACTACCCCCGCGCAGTAGCCCAGTACAGCTGGGCCGGTGCCCGTTGGACAGAGGATTCCCTCCAGCACGCCGAGGCCGATGTCAAGCACATGCTCAACCAACTTGAGAAGATGACTGTTACCCAGGCGGAACTAGGTGGACACAACCACCGCCCCAAACGTTTCCTGGGAGCGCTGCTCGGAGCCGCCGCTGCTGTTGGAACTCTGTTCAACATTGGTATGTCCAGTGTCAATGCAGTAAATATAGCCACTGTGAGACGGCATGTGGCTGAAATTCAGACCGAACTTCCACAGCTAAAAGAGCAACTCACTACACAGAGTGCATCCTTGCAAACCATTGGAAAGACTTTGAAAGGAACGGTGGTCATTCTCAACACCCACAGCGTGCTTTTGAACCAGACCATGAACTCCATGAAACAGAGGTTCACTGTGTTCCAGAATGACTTTGCCCAAACGCAGCTGGTCACAGCATTAATGACTGACATGCTACGGGAAGTGAGTTCTTCCATTGACAGTCTAGCCATGGGAAGAATTCCACCATACCTGATACCCCTAAGCTTGGTGCAAAATGTGCTGGCTTCCGCCATCACCACACCCACTGATCCCATGCAAATCCACCTTGCCTACTCTCTAGGTAGTGCTATTCCCCTTTACGTGGATCCTGAGCAGAAGGAGATGAGTTTCCTCCTGAACTTACCCATCATAGAGTCAAGCCGAATCTACAGACTCAAAGACATTGTTAATGTGGGGTTCTGGAAGGATAACACTCACATCAAGATACGTACCCCTGAGGTGGTGGCGTACCATGACAGCAACACCCAGATGTACTTAGCCCCTGTAACAGAAACAGGTCAATTTAGCTCAAAGGGAATCATTTAAGATTTTAAAGGGAATTTGAACAGAATCACTGTTTCACGGCTGTTCACGGAGACGCGCTGCGGTTCAGTGAACGAGCCGGTAACATCAAATCTGCGCTGGATATTAATATCCAAAGTATAGTGAAACACTATCAATTAGCACAGTAACAAGATCGGCAGTTTAAGACATTAACTTGTAAGCACAAAACACAAGATACTTCTCTTTTCAATATGAATAAGGCTTTATTAGATAAATCTAAGACATATAAACTAATCTAACACATAAACGCACGCACACACACATTCACACAAGTTGCAGGAAGGTCGAAAGTTAGGGAAAGATGGGTTTAAGAGAATGGAAATATGGAATCCCAAGTTCACAGCAATACGTTAAATTGCATAAACATGAACAACCATCAATCACGTAATTAGCGCTCGCATTGAGTTCCTCAATGAGGTTAAAAATTATATTAGATACACCAGTAAAGGTCACAGTCTGGAGGTAAAGTTACTTGCATCTCCTGTGAAGAAGGAGCCTCGGTGAAAGGGCTATCCTGAGGTCGTTGATTGGTTGGAAGTTCAGTCTCTGAAGTGACGCCTTGGGAAGCCCGTGGTTGTTGGGCGTTGGCTGAAAGTGCAGAGTCGTGTGGCTGGTTGGAGTTCAAACGCGCAGACGAGGTCGACGTTACAAAACTTAACTCAGAACACGAAACTCTCAAAAGGAAAAGAAAAGAAATAAAGTTTGACGAGACTATGTTGTGTTCCTTCTCATCGTGGCATAGTAGCAGCAGGCAGGCACGCTGGAACCGCGCTCAAAGAACAATGATGACTAACCGCATGGCTAGATGCTACAAGCTAAAGCTAGGTAGCAAAGCTACAAGCTAAAAGCTAAGAGCAGGCATGACTAATAGCAGCAGCTAGGGACTAAAAGCAGTAGTCCCAGTAGCAGTGTTTGTCTAATTTAAAGTTTAGTCAAATACTTTTTTGTTATTGCTCATGAGCGACTCTGAGAAGAGGATTGGAGATCTCTGTAAATCTTGGATCCATGACCATCTACATTTCCATTTTGTTATCCCCAGTGATGACAGTATATGTTATTACATGATTTTGGATCTTTGGAATAACCTTTTATTCATTATTATTTTATTCAGTTTTACCTTAGAAAATTACCTTAAAACAAAATGGAGTGACCAATATTTTTATTTTTTCAACCATATAAATTTTTCCTATTGTTCATCAGGATACCCTTTTTTATTTAATTATTTATTCTCTTCTTTCCCAAAGCGCTCAGCATTGTTGTCAAGTATTTAGTTGTGCATTTCCCCCTAGTTGTTTAATGAAACAGCTCCATGTTTATCTGATTGGTGAGTCAAGTACTCACTTCTGTCTGTCAAAGTTATTATTTTTCTTTAAGACATGAGGCTGGACTGGAACCTATTGAAAAGCAGATTGAGAGAGTTAGTTAAAACACAGAATTTAAGGAAGTGCTGTGAGACCAGTGAATAATCAAGATTAAAACATTGTAAATAAAATAATCAAATAAAATAATTAACATTTGAAGCAGTCTCTATATTGTTCATTGAATATGCAGCACCTGTGCACTGAAGGGATGTAAGTCCTTCTGGTCAGATCATCAGCCTGGGCTGTTGTACTGGGTCGTCAGTCTGTGATGGCATTCAAAGACCTGATGTTGTGGCATACGGTCTTCGTTGTTTTTCTGCTTCTTCTCAGTCTGGCTTCTGGTTTCTTTCTGCCAGAGTTTTGCATTTCATAATGTTCTTTTCACCCTCAGGAAAAGTCTCAAGTGAAAGATTCACCTTTTCCTGCTTTAATTCTTTCTTTCTCCATGCTGCAGTGTGTTCTTCTCTTTCAGGAGGGGAGGGGAACATCCATCAGCCCCTCCCTCTTCTTCTCTCTGCAGCTGTGTTTGCTGCTTTGCCATTCCTCGACAGACTCCAGTTCATTGCTTTCCTTTGTCAAGGCACTGTTCCAGAAATCATCTGAAAGTTTAACACTCAGAGACTGCATTAATCAAATGTACCTATGTAACTTCTGACCAAATTGTTTCTGAGCAATCAGCTCTTTTTCTAATTTTCACTTTTCAACCTCTTCTTTCAGTGGTCCCTTAATAAAAACAAAATCATCTGGTTGAAAACAGCAGTTCTCTTATTCTTTGTTAGTAAAGCAAGTTCTTCATTGCAGGAAAATGGCAAGCATTTTTCTTCTTTGCAAAATGCAGAAATCAGCTACCTTTATTATCTAAGTATACTGCAATAAAATAAAATAAACCTTTTTTTATAACAGCATGACATGCATATGGTAAAATAAAGACTTCAATCATCATTTTTCTTCTAAATTTGCATACATGATTCAGAATAATCTGGTATTTGTGAATTAATGTTTCCTAACCAACATAAAATAATTCCTATTATTGTAAATAAAATAATTAAATTTAATTATTTAAGCAACTAGTTTCCTTCCTATTGTAAAATGCCTATAGCTTTTGAATCAAAATGTCTATTAACTTGGTCACCCAATCTTGCTTTCATTCCACATTGCACAAGTTATTTCTTTTATTTTTTACATTTACACAAGCCCAATCTCTGAAACTCTGTAATGGATTAACTTTCATACTGTGTCCCAGGGATAACAAGATACAAATTCTAGATGTTTTCACGTATTAAAAAAAGTTTTAAGCACGTGCATCTTTTAAATAAAGTTATTAAATAATAAATGCATATCTTATTTTAATTAATTTATTATTATTTCTATATTCCACCATATCTGCCATTTCTATATTAGTCCATTTCTTGGAACATTTGTATTTATTTTTCTCTAAAACAACCTTCATACAGTTGACTTTATTGTTTTAGGGCTCCTGCATTCCTTTCTCAACACCAGCCACCCCCGTCTCTGTAACTTGATCACTCCCAAGTGCTGGTCCAGGAGGGGAGAGCACCTCTTGCTCCCCCCATGTAATACAACTTTACTGTGGAAACGTCCTCCTTTGTTCTCACTCCCACTACACTGGGCTCAGAAAATGTTCTCCCCTTTCACCCAGACATCCTAAATGCAAAAATCTATTATAGATCTTGGTTCAAACTTTATTGATGCTAATTTCCTAACCTCATTCACACTTTCTGCACTCTTTATTGAGCCAGAGTGCTTATTCTTGCATACTTTTCCCCTTTATTTAAGGGATAATCAGTCATTAATTGTCCTTTTATTATCAAGGCTCATCATACATTCATCCCTCTCAAGTGGATACTAGTTGCGTCCAACTCCACCCAGCCACCCTGAAGTGACGGTCCAAGAATGGTGCGCAACTTTTACCCACCCAACACAGAATTTATTTGTTCACCCATTCATTTGTCCGGACACAAATACATCCACACAACAAAACACAGCTCACCTAGAGCTCTTTAAGGGCCCACCTATTCTGACCTTCGGAAATTTCACTTATACATTCTCAAAGCGGTTTCCGTGGGACTTTTCCTCGCGATTCCTTAATCTGCTTATCCGTTTATCACTGTCCTACCTAGGCCCAGCTATCCGATAAACACAGACACACAGCATGCCATGTCTTTCTGCCTACACCATATTTGTCTTAAATCGAGGTTGCCTTCCAAGGCCTTCCTATTAATAACCCAAATATGTGCATGCAGTTATTTCTTCTGGAGTAAAACCCCTTTTTCAATTTAGATATCATATTATTTTTCTAAATTTGGAAGAGCAGATTTTAAGTGTCCTTACCACTCAGAGCTGACCAGTCAACAACACACACTAATTATATAAGCAAAAATGCTTACCTTATTCTATGGTGGCCACCACTGTGTGTGTGTTGCTCATCAGTCAGCTCAAAAGCAGTCGTCCACTCTGCTCCTTTCCAGTCCCATCTGGGGTGCCAAATCTGTGGTGTATTTTGCCGGTTCTCCCAAGGATCAAACTCAGTCAGGGATTTTTCTCGCAGAAGAAAAGACTTTATTTTAAGCAAAACAAAGTCGAGAGGTCCCTGCAAGGAAATCTGTCGAAATGCTAGGTTGCATGTCATTATATACCGTATACAGGGCGTTTCCAAATAGTCAAACTTTTCCTTATGCATGCAATTTTGATCCCTCCCTAGGGAGGAGGGCCCCTACTTGTTTTTGTATAACGAAAGGCCGTTTCTGGCCATATGTTTCTCATCAGTTCTGTAAATTCCAGGGTGTAGGCAACTTTCTCTCCATTACCTATAGGATTATAATGGAAAAACAACTAGCAACAAAAATGGCTTGATTCACATTGATTATTCTTGATTGATTAAAATCTTACTAATAAAAATCTTCCACAACTAAAAGCAAAGCATGACTGAAGTCCAAGGTATTTAAACTTCCTTGTGGGCCACCCCTCAAATGTTGCCTTGACCAATCAGATATGGTCCTGGGGTCTGGGGTATCATAAATCATTGTTTATCTTACCAAGCATGTGGTTCTTGCCTCACAGGGTCTAATTTTGGACATGATTCCTATAACATGATTATGATATATTTTACAAATAAATGATTGTCAGGACAATATCAAGCAAGAAAATTCGATTATGTCAATACTAGACATGACTATGTATCCTATAGTTATCAAAAGACATACACAATAAATGATTATACATGATAGTCAAATGTGTGGGTTACACATAAATGAATATGGAGTTAAGCAATGGAACGATTCATTTAGAAGTCTTTTTTGAGTTCATTCTGGTCCATATATAATGTATAAAAAGCAGTTTCTTTGCCATTCTCTGGCAAAGGGACTTTTCTGTGAAGACAAAGGTTTAAAGCCCTTCCCCCTTAGGAATTTCAGTATGGTTCTGCTGGATGGGTCAATGGGACTTGTGCAGTACTCTCATGGGTTTCCATGTGATGTCCAGCGTTGCATTTCAATTATGAACAACAAATTTGACAATCTCTTCTTCGAATTGAAATTGTAAATAAATGCTCTAGTTGTGTTCATGTTGAAAGCTGTTGTGTGAACAAGTTGGTTGGTAATCTGTTTGGTTCTTGTGGCACTAGAACTGATTTATGACTTCCTGAGGAATTCAGCTCATGTTTCAATGCACACAGCTCTGATAGACTCTTTAATTTGTCTGTTCGACTCATTTCTGCTACATATATCCCCCTTTCGATCAGCGAGGTGTTTAGGTGAAGACATCGTCGATCGCTGGAGAAACAAAGGCAGAAGAAGCAAACAGCAAGACAACACCTCCATGACAGTTACTGTACTGGTGCAGGCATCAGGTTATTTAGGTACACGTGGTTAAGTTTAATTAGTCAATGTAGTTTAGCACATTGAGGATAGTTTAGATCGTCTAGGAAATTGTTTTTATTTTGATTCATCAATCAAATTTGTGGTTAACTTTGTTTGGTTCTTCTAGGTTGTCTTACTTTACATGTTTACCATTAGTTTTCTAGTAATTTCATTTTCAATTCACTGGATTGACCTATCATGCATGGAGCTCTCTGGCTTCCATTCAGTTTAGAGTGGCTGGCGGATATTAGGTGTTGCGAGTCAATCCTAATATCAGACCTTCGACCCTCGCGGGGTGTCTAGGCGTTTCACCTACTCAGGAAAGAGGGGAAGGAGAAGGATAGGTAAAAGAAGAACTAAACAAAACAAGGCTGCTGTGGGTTTTCCTAGCATGTGTCACAACTACTATTGAGCTAGGATGTCAGGTGCAGCTAGTGTGTCATGAACCTTAACTTAGTGTCAGGTGTTCTACCTATTGTGAGGATGGCTGCACGTTTCTTCATGGTGGGTATGTGTAACTTTGTTACGCTAAAAGTTGGATATTCTACCTGTGGGAAGAATATGTTTGTTCACTGTGTTATCAGTAGATGTGTTTACCTCTGGGTGTAGGTAATGTTGTGTGTTACTGGTGTAGTGCATGTGTGGTCAGATCTGTTCAAGTCTGTGTTGTCTCCCCCTTTTTCTAGCATGTCACTGAAGACTGGCTCTCAGCATCGTTGGCTTGGATGAGGGCGTGTCCATGGTCTAATGAGGGGTCAGTCCAGCAAGGCAGGAAGTTCTTTGGCAGACAGTCGGAGGCAGTTTGGCATGGCTGTGTGAAGCTGAGTTGCAAAACTTGTCTCCTATGTTGCATTCTTCTTGTGATGCCTTCTGGCTGTAGCAGACTTCCTGACCTTCTGTGCTCTGGTGGTTGCTGTTGCACAGACAGGGAATGTGGTACTTGGAGTTAATTTGACAGTTTGTTAGTGACTGAGGTGATGTCCTTTAGTACCTCAGATTTTTCATCAACAGTTGGCCGTGAAAGACTTCGTTCTGGGTTGTTGTTGAACAGGTGCTTGTCATCTCTGATGTGGTGCACCAGGTGATCACTGGCCTTCCGTTCTGTCGCTGGTCACAGCGAGCACGACTCAACTTTGTGGTCATATGCATGTAAATTGTCTTGAAGGAACTCTCTTAGTTGTTCCATGACTTGTTCCGTGTCTTCTAATGGTAAGCGGTTATGTTCTTGTGCATACTCAGCACTGTGCATGTCTGAGTGGTGCTGAGGTGGGTTTTGTTGTCGCTTACCCACACGAGTTGCTCTTGGATGAGTCAGGTGATTACCTTTGGATGTCTGGTTAGGTTTCCAGATGTTATCCTTTTGGTTTCTTGAGAAGCGTGGCTGGTCCCATGGATTTTTCCAGCAGTTGGGCTGAAAGCGGTCGTGGATATGGGCGTCACGTTCTCTGTGCTCTTGATGGAAGACTCTGGTGTTGTGATGCCACTGGGTGTTGTCCAGTGCAAGGCTTGAGTCTTTGTTGACAGAGTTCAAGAGTGTAGAGGTTTTGCTACCTTTCTTTGAGGCCAACTTTTGCTTGTTATAGGCCTTCTGTGTTAGGTCACGCAACTGTTGGATGGTCATGGAGTTCGGACAGGCCATGACACCTAGATGGTGACTGACTCCGGGGTGCAGATTCTTTAGGAAGAGGGTTTTGAAGTTCACATCCTCTTCAAGGTCAGGGCTGTTGTGTGCACCAAAGTAGGCTTGTCGGATTCGGTTGTAATAAGCTTGTGGAGTCTCTTGACGACCTTATTTGGTTTCCAAGGCAGTTAACAGTCCGTGTTCAGACTCTGGGTCTGTAAACTCTTTAATCAGGACCTCACAAAGTCGCTGGTAGTTTGACTTGGTTTGACTGGGCTGTCGATCTAGAAAGTTTCGTACCTCGGGACTGGACGTGGCTCTAAGGAGGTATAACCAGTCTCTGTCAGTCACATGAGGTCTCACTTCCTGGTGAAATTTGATATCTCGCAGGTAAGCTTGGATGTCGGGGCTCTCTGTGGAGTTCGGGTTGAACCTGCTGATGTTTTCAGACAGCTTGTTGAGGTCTTTGATGGTCATCCCGTGTGCAGCTTCAAGGCCTTGGACGGGAGGTTTTCTTTCGTTGGCAGGAAAGGGTTGTGTGGCGAAGGCAGGTGAGGTTTTGGGTTGTGGCCCTTCGCTCCTTTCGTCATATGCCAGTTCTTGGACGTGGGATTCTGCTCTGCTCAGCAGTGATGAGGCTAAGAGAGGTTTCTCTTTTATTGGCTCTAGTTTGTGCTTGTAAGCATTTTGGAGTTCTTTTCTGACCATGTAGAGCTCATCGGTATCATCTAGTTGTTGGGTCAGATTGTCCATTTCAGTTCTGTACCTTTCAAGGTGGTCTTTCAAAGCACTGATTTCAGAATTCTTGGTTCTGATGTCTATCTTGGCTTTCTCCAGTAGCTGTTCGGCATACTGGAGTCTGTTTACCAGGTCTTTCTGAGCAGCCGTTGCATGTTGCTGGTCGAGCTGAGCTGCTGCCAGGGCTGCTTGGAGCTTCATAACTTGTTCTGTTGTATCCTGCTCCCTCTCGCTGGGTGCTTTGAGTTGATCTTGAACTTTCACTTCCAGCTTGTCTATGCGACGTTGAGCACGTGTCAGCTCCTCTTGAAGGTGGGTGATGTGCTTGTCGCTCAGTTTCAGCTGGGTTGTGAAGGCATAGCTTAGTGAGCTTGTGATCTTGACTAGCTCCTCGTGGTTGTTGTTCTGGCTTGAATCTTGTGTCAGGAATCTTCTCAGGATTAGGATTATTATTAAAAATAATAACAGTTCAAATGTCTTTGGAGTGAGGCTGTCTGTCATGCCTCTCAGCCAAATGTTCACATCTTCCCCATGGGAAATGGGGTCTGCAGTCTGCGGCATGTTGGCATGCTGGGGAGAAGAGAGACTGACACAGATCTGTGTGGAGTAAAAGCCTATGCCTAATCAAACAAAATAAACTTTAAGTGAAAGAGAGTTGTCTTTCTAATTTATTTGAACTCGTAGTGAGAGATAACAATGTCTCCTTTTAGGGCTCAGGTTTGTCGTTCCCAGGCTAGGATACACAAAAGAAATGGTAAGAAATAGGAAAATTAAAAAACTTAATAAATGGGCAAAATATGCAAAAAGGAAATTAAAAAGAGGAAATCAATACGTAAAACAATAGTGGTTAAGTGTATAACCAAAACAGGAAGGGGGTAAAACGCATTCAAATAAGTAAAGGTCTGAATAGCATAGATTCAGATGGGTAATAAATAAATTAGGAAGAATAAGTTTACTTTAACTTCCAAAGTTCAAGGCTTATTCATTCCTAAAATAATTAGACTCAAAAGAGAATACTAGAAATAAAAGATCATGTGAAATGATCTGAGAGGGAAATTTTAAATGATTCAAAATAAATATAATGTTTCAATTAAATTTCAATTTGACAATTAATAATTGTGAGTCAGTATTTCCCTTTCTAGTAAAATGAAAATAAGTGGTCTAGTGAGAAAAGAGAGCGATAAAAAGAAAGAGACTAACAAGTGTTAGTTAAGATGTTTAAAATGGTTAAATCACGTCAGCGTTGCCCAAACACACATTATTCTACCACTGGATGGTAATGCTAACGGCTAACCTTTGAGGCTAGTGGCTTTAGTATAGACTTCAATGTAAATGCAATGGTTTCGTTAGCTTAGCGACACCGCAGAGTTTGTGCGGTGCGCGTGCACAGTTCAGAGTTGCTCCGGAAGTACGTTAAGGCTTCCGGGTCACGGTCGCCACTATGGCAACCAAAACACATTCTAGTGGATTAGCACATGAATCGTTGCATTGTTGCAAATACAGTTAAGCATGTTACATGAAATGTCGGCTCATTTCAACACTGTACAAATAACAACACCGCCTTTCAGTTGGTTTTGCGATGTGGCACTTAAACTCTCAGTTTGTATAGAGTTAAATTTATCTTAATTCAAATAGCAGCTTCCTGCTGTAGTTAAGGGAACACAGTTATATCAATCTCAGCAATTTGAATCTCCGTGCCAGTTTTTTCTGGACACAAACATAAAAGTTCTCCTTCGCTGTTGGTACACAGTTAAAATTTACTTGATCAAGCTTTTAAAACACTCCCATTCAAATTACTCTCGGACACACGCAGTGTTACGCGAGATTGCATTCACTTTGTGAACGGATACAAATGGGCAAACATTGTTCTCTAATGTTTAACGTTAACTTAGGGGAGTCGAATATCAAATTTGATTCGGCAGTGGAACACGCACTGGCAATTAAACTATATGAAATATGAATACGGGGGCTTTGATAAATAGATTGAGGAACACGCTCAAAACTATTCTTTATTCACTTTATCCCTTTTGAAACACTAACAGTTTAGCTCCGTTCAGCAAACAGTGACTGAGATAGCGTTTGAGACACTGGAACACGCAGTGAAATCAAATCAGCTATAAAACAAGGCATTACACAAATGAGGAACACGCTCAATTTCTACCTTATTGTACGATCTCAGATGTTTACTTTTAAGTTCACTTACTGCTGTTAACAATGAAAAGACGGACTTGAGTTCTAGCTGTGTCCTCTAGCTGCTCTTATTCATTTGAGGGGGGGCGTGCGCTGCTTACGTCACGCGTCACACAAACACACACACATACTCAGGTCTCGCAAGCTTCTCATCTTTCATTCCTTTAGCAAAATCAAAGATTAAATAACTTGGTTTATGCTCACAATTTAGATTAAACTGCCCGCATTCTCCACCATAATAAATGTAACAGAAACAGGTCAATTTAGCTCAAAGGGAATCATTTAAGATTTTAAAGGGAATTTGAACAGAATCATTCAGTGAACGAGCCGGTAACATCAAATCTGCGCTGGATATTAATATCCAAAGTATAGTGAAACACTATCAATTAGCACAGTAACAAGATCGGCAGTTAAAGACATTAACTTGTAAGCACAAAACACAAGATACTTCTCTTTTCAATATGAATAAGGCTCTATTAGATAAATCTAAGACATATAAACTAATCTAACACATAAACGCACGCACACACACATTCACACAAGTTGCAGGAAGGTCGAAAGTTAGGGCAAGATGGGTTTAAGAGAATGGAAATATGGAATCCCAAGTTCACAGCAATACGTTAAATTGCATAAACATGAACAACCATCAATCACGTAATTAGCGCTCGCATTGAGTTCCTCAATGAGGTTAAAAATTATATTAGATACACCAGTAAAGGTCACAGTCTGGAGGTAAAGTTACTTGCATCTCCTGTGAAGAAGGAGCCTCGGTGAAAGGGCTATCCTGAGGTCGTTGATTGGTTGGAAGTTCAGTCTCTGAAGTGACGCCTTGGGAAGCCCGTGGTTGTTGGGCGTTGGCTGAAAGTGCAGAGTCGTGTGGCTGGTTGGAGTTCAAACGCGCAGACGAGGTCGACGTTACAAAACTTAACTCAGAACACGAAACTCTCAAAAGGAAAAGAAAAGAAATAAAGTTTGACGAGACTAGGTTGTGTTCCTTCTCATCGTGGCATAGTAGCAGCAGGCAGGCACGCTGGAACCGCGCTCAAAGAACAATGATGACTAACCGCATGGCTAGATGCTACAAGCTAAAGCTAGGTAGCAAAGCTACAATCAATCAATCAATCAATCACCTTTATTTATATAGTGCTTTAAACAAAATACATTGCGCCAAAGCACTGAACAACATTCATTTGGAAAACAGTGTCTCAATAATGCAAAATGATAGTTAAAGGCAGTTCATCATTGAATTCAGGTATGTCATCTCTGTTCAGTTGAAATAGTGTCTGTTTTAATTTGCAATCAAGTCAATGATATCGCTGTAGATGAAGTGACCCCAACTAAGCAAGCCAGAGGCGACAGCGGCAAGGAACCGAAACTCCATCGGTGACAGAATGGAGAAAAAAACCTTGGGAGAAACCAGGCTCAGTTGGGGGGCCAGTTCTCCTCTGACCAGACGAAACCAGTAGTTCAATTCCAGGCTGCAGCAAAGTCAGATTGTGCAGAAGAATCATCTGTTTCCTGTGGTCTTGTCCTGGTGCTCCTCTGAGACAAGGTCTTTACAGGGGATCTGTATCTGGGGCTCTAGTTGTCCTGGTCTCCGCTGTCTTTCAGGGCAGTAGAGGTCCTTTCTAGGTGCTGATCCACCATCTGGTCTGGATACGTACTGGATCCGGGTGACTGCAGTGACCCTCTGATCTGGACACAGACTGGATCTGGTGGCCACGGTGACCTCGGAACAAGAGAGAAACAGACAAATATTAGCGTAGATGCCATTCTTCTAATGATGTAGAAAGTACGGTGTTATGTGAAGTGTTCTGGTTCCAGTTTACCTAATTAATGCAGCCTAAAAATCCTTTAACAGATTTGGATATTAAAAGCATATTAGTATGTTATGTGTATGCCAGGTTTAAGAGATGGGTCTTTAATTTAGATTTAAACTGCAAGAGTGTGTCTGCCTCCCGAACAATGTTAGGTAGGTTATTCCAGAGTTTAGGCGCCAAATAGGAAAAGGATCTGCTGCCCGCAGTTGATTTTGATATTCTAGGTATTATCAAATTGCCTGAGTTTTGAGAACGTAGCGGACGTAGAGGAGTATAATGTAAAAGGAGCTCATTCAAATACTGAGGTGCTAAACCATTCAGGACTTTATAAGTAATAAGCAATATTTTAAAATCTATACGATGTTTGATAGGGAGCCAGTGCAGTGTGGACAGCACCGGGCTAATATGGTCATACTTCCTGGTTCTAGTAAGAACTCTTGCTGCTGCATTTTGGACTAGCTGTAGTTTGTTTACCAAGCGTGCAGAACAACCACCCAATAAAGCATTACAATAGTCTAACCTTGAGGTCATAAATGCATGGATTAACATTTCTGCATTTGACATTGAGAGCATAGGCCGTAATTTAGATATATTTTTGAGATGGAAAAATGCAGTTTTACAAATGCTAGAAACGTGGCTTTCTAAAGAAAGATTGCGATCAAGTAGCACACCTAGGTTCCTAACTGATGACGAAGAATTGACAGAGCAACCATCAAGTCTTAGACAGTGTTCTAGGTTATTACAAGCAGAGTTTTTAGGTCCTATGTTTTTTCTGAATTTAGTAGTAAGAAATTACTCGTCATCCAATTTTTTATATCGACTATGCATTCCATTAGTTTTTCAAATTGGTGTGTTTCACCGGGCTGCGAGGAAATATAGAGCTGTGTATCATCAGCATAACAGTGAAAGCTAACACCATGTTTCCTGATGATATCTCCCAAGGGTAACATATAAAGCGTGAAGAGTAGCGGCCCTAGAACTGAGCCTTGAGGTACTCCATACTGCACTTGTGATCGATATGGTACATCTTCATTCACTGCTACGAACTGATGGCGGTCATATAAGTACGATTTAAACCATGCTAATGCACTTCCACTGATGCCAACAAAGTGTTAAAGTCTATGCAAAAGAATGTTGTGGTCAATTGTGTCAAACGCAGCACTAAGATCCAATAAAACTAATAGAGAGATACACCCACGATCAGATGATAAGAGCAGATCATTTGTAACTCTAAGGAGAGCAGTTTCAGTTCTATGATACGGTCTAAATCCTGACTGGAAATCCTCACATATACCATTTTTCTCTAAGAAGGAATATAATTGTGAGGATACCACCTTTTCTAGTATCTTGGACAGAAAAGGGAGATTCGAGATTGGTCTATAATTAACTAGTTCTCTGGGGTCAAGTTGTGGCTTTTTTATGAGAGGCTTAATAACAGCCAGTTTGAAGGTTTTGGGGACATATCCTAATGACAATGAGGAATTAATAATAGTCAGAAGAGGACCTATGACTTCTGGAAGCACCTCTTTTAAGAGCTTAGATGGTATAGGGTCTAATATACATGTTGTAAGTTTAGATGATTTAACAAGTTTATACAATTCTTCCTCTCCTATAGTAGAGAATGAGTGGAACTGTTCCTCAGGGGGTCTATAGTGCACTGTCTGATGTGATACTGTAGCTGACGGCTGAATGGTTGCAATTTTATCTCTAATAGTATCGATTTTAGAAGTAAAGTAGTTCATAAAGTCATTACTGCTGTGGTGTTGGGAAATGTCAACACTTGTTGAGGCTTTATTTTTCGTTAATTTAGCCACTGTATTGAATAAATACCTGGGGTTATGTTTGTTTTCTTCTAAAAGAGAAGAAAAGTAATCAGATCTAGCAGTTTTTAATGCTTTTCTGTAGGATATGCTACTTTCCCGCCAAGCAATACGAAATACCTCTAGTTTTGTTTTCCTCCAGCTGCGCTCCATTTTTCGGGCTGCTCTCTTTAGGGTGCGAGTATGCTCATTATACCATGGTGTCAAACTGTTTTCCTTAACCTTTCTTAAGCGTAAAGGAGCAACTGTATTTAAAGTGCTAGAAAAGAGAGAGTCCATAGTTTCTGTTACATCATCAAGTTGTTCTGAGGTTTTGGATATGCTAAGGAATTCGGATACATCAGGAAGATTTCTTTTGTGGTAGAAGTGATGGTTCTTCGATACTTGTAACAAGAAGTAGAATTTACAATTTTGGCTATATGAAGTTTACACAGAACTTAATAATGATCTGAGATATCATCACTTGGCTGAATAATTTCAACACTATCAACATCAATTCCATGTGACAGTATTAAATCTAGAGTATGATTTCGACAATGAGTAGGTCCTGAAACGTGTTGTCTAACACCAATAGAGTTCAGAATGTCTATAAATGCTGATCCCAATGCATCTTTTTCATTATCGACATGGATATTAAAATCACCAACTATTAAGACTTTATCTGCAGCCAGAACTAACTCGGATGTAAAATCACCAAACTCTTTAATAAAGTCTGTATGGTGCCCTGGTGGCCTGTATACAGTAGCCAGTACAAACATAACAGGGGATTTATCATTAACATTGGTTTCTCTGGATAATGTTATATGAAGCACCATTACTTCAAACGAGTTATACTTGAAGCCTGCCCTCTGAGACATCCTGAAAACGTTATTATAAATTGAAGCAACTCCTCCCCCTTTGTCTACAAGCTAAAAGCTAAGAGCAGGCATGACTAGGGACTAAAAGCAGACTAAAAGCAAAGCATGACTGAAGTCCAAGGTATTTAAACTTCCTTGTGGGCCACCCCTCAAATGTTGCCTTGACCAATCAGATATGGTCCTGGGGTCTGGGGTATCATAAATCATTGTTTATCTTACCAAGCATGTGGTTCTTGCCTCACAGGGTCTAATTTTGGACATGATTCCTATAACATGATTATGATATATTTTACAAATAAATGATTGTCAGGACAATATCAAGCAAGAAAATTTGATTATGTCAATACTAGACATGACTATGTATCCTATAGTTATCAAAAGACATACACAATAAGTGATTATACATGATAGTCAAATGTGTGGGTTACACACATTTGAATGAATATGGAGTTAAGCAATGGAACGATTCATTTAGAAGTCTTTTTTGAGTTCATTCTGGTCCATATATAATGTATAAAAAGCAGTTTCTTTGCCATTCTCTGGCAAAGGGACTTTTCTGTGAAGACAAAGGTTTAAAGCACTTCCTCCTTAGGAATTTCAGTATGGTTCTGCTGGATGGGTCAATGGGACTTGTGCAGTACTCTCATGGGTTTCCATGTGATGTCCAGCTTGCATTTCAATTATGAACAACAAATTTGACAATCTCTTCTTCGAATTGAAATTGTAAATAAATGCTCTAGTTGTGTTCATGTTGAAAGCTGTTGTGTGAACAAGTTGGTTGGTAATCTGCTTGGTTCTTGTGGCACTAGAACTGATTTATGACTTCCTGAGGAATTCAGCTCATGTTTCAATGCACACAGCTCTGACTCTTTAATTTGTCTGTTCGACTCATTTCTGCTACACCCCAAACCTGCACATGTGCACCCTAACTAAAGACATTCACTACCTCTGCCCCAACAAACCGTTTCTCAGAGACAATACTGATGGAATCTGCGGGTTGCAACCCATGATCAGCGACACGCGTTGCCCTGCCGATGCCTAGCCTCGCAGCCACGTCACCGAGACGCAAGCTGAGATTGTAGGTGATAGATGGCTCGTTAACACTCCAGTACGTACCGCTACACTGACCTACGACCAGCATGACACAGCCACCCGTGTCAATCTGCTCGACCAGAGCATGTGGATTCAAGTCCCACGAGGGGCCATCCTCCACCTCGACGATCTGGCCTTATACCATCTTCCGAGTGAAGAGTACCAATCAGAACTAGAAATCCCATCCTTCTTCAAGAACTACAACTTCACCCTAGGTCCGGAGTTGGAACTGTGGATTGAAAAAGGCGGGCCTCAGCTCATTGACATTGCTCCCGTCGACGCAGCCCTCCAAGCCTTGTCTCGATTGCCCATCCTGAACACCTCACCTGTTGTCCAAACCTGGACTGCAGCTGACACAGCACTGTGTATCTCCATGGTCGTCGGCCACACCCTGACCCTTGGCGTGGCCTTAGTCCTATACAGGAAACTCAACGAGATGCGAATCTCTGCAGCTAAACTCAAGACAACTAGGATTGGAGGTCTCCGATGGAAACCCCGAAGGGAAGGTAACACACCAGAGACGGATAAGGACCTCATCGAGTTGAGTCCTCAGCCCTAACAAACACCTGCTACCCGACTGTCAGGATTCACCTGCCATCCGACCATGGTGGTGGGTGTTGTCCGATAATGACCACAGGGCATCATCCGACCACAAAGGGGGAATGTAACACCAATGAGCGGATGGTATTCAACCATCTGTTCCATGTTAATGAATCCTGACCCTTTTGACACATTCTACACTCAAAGACCAGAATGTGAGTTAAAGAAAAAACAAGGACTTTCGTTTTACAACCCTCTTACAACATAACTCACCACCCTGGGCGCCACCATGACAGCAACGTCCTGGCGGGGATGAAAGTTATAACACCTTGGAGACTATCCAGAGATGCGATATCGAACTTCAAAAGGGACGACAAACACCCCCCCTTCTTGATCGCACATTCCAGTGAAACAGACGCACACACATTCATGAGACGCACACACACTCAAAAACAGGCACAAGCATTTTTGGCTGGCCCATGGACCTTATTTTACTTAAACTACCTCTAAATGTATTTTAATGTCTCCCTTTTTGTGCTCAAATGTATGTATGCGGCATAGTGGAATATATGAATGTTACTGTGTGTTTAATGCAAACTTTAGATGCATTTAGTTAAGAATAACTCTGTATCTTTGGATACGGGACTGGTAAAATCATAGTTCTTGGTGTCTGTATAATCGTAAAAACACGACTTTAACGAATCTTGATAGCAAATTACAAAAAGATGCATTGTTTCAGAGGAACGATCTTGCTTAAGGAATTGTTTAACTTTGACATCGCCATAAATTAGACCAGTGGGCGGAGATCAGCAAACAAAGAATATTTTTCCCGCCTTAGTTTGTTTACACTTCATTGGCTCATACAAAAAAATAGGTGTAAACCTAGATTTGCGTAAAAGCTCAGGGAAACCTGTATTCTGGGCATTCCGCCAGAGAGAAAAGAGGATTCCCAGCTTTGCAACCGGACTTCAAGAAGTTCTCCGTTTATTCTTCTTTACTTTTCGTTTCATTCTAGTTTTTCTTTATTGTCTGCTGATATTTGACTTCGTTCAATTGCCTTCACGAGCCAAAGTCTAGTCATCTTTTGGCAAAGTTTACCTTCGCGTTAACCATCGAGCTCGCGCATCATCTGCTCTGGAAAGAACCACGCTGAGGCCGCACAGACCGGACAATTTGAGCGCAGCTACGCACAAGAGCCAAATCAAAGCAAGTACTTTCTTATATCGCAACTAAAATTGCTGTTTAAGGTTGTCTAGGCTATTCCATGTTTGTGAAATCATTCAATGACTTGGGGTCTCTTGCAAAGTTAACTGTTTGAAATTGCCACGCTGAGATTGCTTTTACTTTCACTTTCTCTCCCTCTCTCTCTCTCTCTCTCTCTCTCTCTTTATCTCTCTCTCTCTCATTTATCTCATTATTATTCTTGTTCATTTACCTTGTTTAAATTGTATTCTCGTTTTGCTATATACTCATATTTACTCCGTGTGAATTGTAGTTATGTACTCTTTAGTCTGTTTTTATTAAATCCTATAATTTGCTTGAATTGAATTGTTTTATTGCTCATTGAGATCGAAGTCCCTGAATCGTGTGATCTACGCTACGAGCTTTGTTTTATATTAATTAATTTCAGTAATCTTAGTAGTACAGACACAGAAAATATTGTTTTTTCCTGATCAGAAGATTAATATTTCTTGGAGTTTGTAAGAAGGGTATTTTTATTGAATTTTGATAAGGAAGTCTAGCTTTCAGTTTGCTGGACGAACAGATTGTCTAGATTAACTTAAATCAATTCTAGTAAAGGTTACCTTTAAATGATTAAATATTCCCTCTTTGGGTAATTTAATATTTGTAAGCAATAAGCACGTTATATTCATAGACTCATGAATATTCACTTCATTTGAGTTAATTATTCCCCAGAAAGTGATTGTTGCTACAGTACTTAGGATTTATCTCTAATTGGTGCAATTAATGTTTAGTCCTGACATTACTCTAGATCAGTGATTTTCATACTTGTTCCTGGGGACCCATAGTTCTGCAGACCAGAATTTACAGACCTGATTCAGATCATCAGCTCATTAGAAAAGAGCTCCATGAACTCAAATGAGTGTCAGATAAGGGAGAAAACCACCGCTCTAGATACCTACCTTGCACATCATTCTTCACCTCCTCCTGAGCAGGTTTGCGGACTGGAATCTCTGAGGAGTATAGAGAGTAGGATAAGGGGGTGGCAAAGACACACATTCACATGTACAGCACTACAAAATAGTGAATCATTTTGTGATTTATTTGTTGTTTGAATAACCGTGGAAAGGAAGACATTACAATTAATAGGCCTAGTGTACAATGTTTTTATTAAACTGTGAACACATCAAATACAGATAAACACAGTTAAATACAGAATTGGTAAATAAGCATGCATGTGCATGTTATAGTGTCCACTTATGAGGGTGGAAAACTGACCTTTTTCTCAGAATTTCGAGTTAATAGCTCACAATTCTGAATTTATTCAATTGTGACTTTTTATCATGCAATACTGACTTTTTAACATGTTATCATCTCGCAAATTTGGAAAATAAATTAATTAAATAAAAGCAAGCAATCGTGATAACTCTAGGCCTATGTCACACAATTCTAACTCGCAATTCTGAGAAAAAGCTCCAAATTCTGGGAAATGAAATACTGCTACTTTTAATTATTTTTATTTAGTGGTGGAAACAATCTGCTACCATGGCTACCTGTTTCACAAAAATATAAAGAGGAGGGAAAACAAAGCTCAAATTCCATCAATCATCCACCTCAATGAGAAAAACCAAATAATATATTTCTGATGAATGAAAATTCTCTTTTGCTGATAATTGAGATTAACAAATTGGAGAAGTGGACCATTTCCACCATCAGGGCAATAATTAAGAATTTTCAATCAACATAAAATGTTACAAATCTGCCAGGAACAGGACGTATGTCTATATGGTCCTAATGCATGGTGAGAAGGAGAGTTGTGTGGATAAAGACTCTCCAAGGATCACAGCTGGAGAATTGCAGAAAATAGTTAGTCTCAGAAAACCTTAAAAAAAAATGTCAAACAAAATCTACATCAACACATGTTGTTTAGGAGGGTTACAAGAAAAATTCTACTAGCTCATCCAGAAACAAACTAAAGCATATTCAGATATCACACATTAATGGAACCTCAAATGGGATTGGCTTCTATGGTCAGATGAAACAAAAAATTAGCTTTTTAGCAGCAAACACTCAAGAACACAAACCTCAAAAACAACACAGAAATGGGTAATAAAAGGGGGCCTGTATATATGTGTGTGTCTGTGTGTATGTAGACGATGTCTTCAAATAATTGTTGTCTTGTAAAAAAAAAGTGCTTGTGTGTGTGTGTGTTTAAATACAGTGGAAGTGTGTGAGGTTTCTGATTGCAGAGACACAACGTTGTGCATTTTGGTAGGCACTTATTTAAAAATTCCACATTAGACAGTCCTAAAACGATGTGGAACTATGGCAATGTGTACTTTCAATCTGAGGTTGAATGGGTTTGTGCAATCTATAGCTTCTATTTGTATATATTTTTGAAAGTAGAGATGCAGCAGCTTATTTATGAGATTTGGGAGGCTCTTATTTTGTAATTTCACATCAGACTGTTCTGAAACGATGCAGCTGACATTGTGGTAAGGTGTACTCTCAATCTGAGGTGAAAGTGGTCTGTGCAATCTATAACTTTAGTTTTTATAGATTTTTGAAAGTAGAGATGTAGCAGCTCTTTTATGAGATTTGGGAGGCTTTTATTTTGTAATTACACATCAGACTGTCATGAAACGATGCAGCTGACATTGTGGTAAGGTGTACTCTCAATCTGAGGTGAAAGTGGTCTGTGCAATCTATAATGCATCCGGGTGAGTAGGGTACGCTGGCGCGTACTGGCTGCCGCTCCTCTCTCTCTCTCTCCGCTGGGATGCAGCGTGCTTTCTTCATGTTTGTCGGGAAATTGTTTTTCTTGGTGTTGGCCTGGTTACTTTCTATCGGCTCTGTGGACTCACAGATAGGCTTATTGGGAGCTGATGCAGACGAGGCTTTAATGAACATGGCCTTACAGTACACCTCTCGCCAGCTCTTATCCTTGAAGCGGAATTACTATCTGTCGGGGGACACCTACGACCGCTGTGACAGGGCTGGATTACTGCGGCCCAAGCGGTATATTCATCGGAGCACAGGACGAAGCTACATCTCTTCCTCGTCATCTTCCATCCCAGTTTTGAACTGCCGACGAAGGACTACAAGACTGTCATCCTCCGGGGTTGATCTTACTAACTTTTCTGCTCTGCCGTATGAGCGGCAGTTCAGTGATGCGCCGTCTACAAGCCCTTTAAAAGCCGCGTTACTGAACGCGCGCTCAGTGAACAACAAAGCTCTATTACTGGCGGATTTTATCATGGACAATAAGCTGGACTTGTTTTTCATCACGGAAACATGGCACAAACAGGACGATGGTTTTCTTTTTAATCAGCTGACTCCAGCGGGCTTTGGACTCATTGACGTTTCACGAACTACAGGTAGAGGTGGTGGTATTATAGTTCTTTACAAACTGCAATACAAGATTCACCCTGTGTCCGTTCCTCCTTTTAAAACTTTTGAATGTCTTGTTTTAAATGTGTCGGATACTCACTCTGCTCTCCATTCTGCCATGGTCACTATCTACCGACCTCCTAAACTGAATAAGGACTTTCTGTCTGAGTTTGCTGATCTTCTTTCTATATTGTCTGTCAGATTTAAGAGAATTTTGATTCTGGGTGATTTTAACTTGCATGTAGATCAGAAAGCCTGTCTCTTGGCCAAGGATTTTCTATCACTCTTGGACTGTTTTAATTTTTCTCAGTTTGTAAATGTCCCCACTCACTGTAAAGGACACACGTTAGATTTAATTATTGCAAATGACTCATCTCTTTCTAATCTCTCTGTTGTGGATGCTGGACTTTCTGATCATCTAGCTATCTTTTTTAATATTGAAACATTTCAGTCTAGTAGAGAGACTTCACGAACTATTTCTTTCCGTAAATGGCAATCAATTGATCATGCTATTTTTGCAAACTCGATTGTCTCTTCTTTAGTTGACATGTCTTCTGCTCCTCTCGAGGATAAAATTTTAGCATTCAATAATGTCCTTACAGCCAACTTGGACATCTTTGCACCCATAAAAACACGTAATGTTTCATTTGCACAGTCAGCCCCCTGGTATAATGGTGAATTGCGTATACAGAAGGCTGTGTGTCGGAAATTAGAGCGAAAATGGCGTCACTCTGGTTTAAATGTGTTCCACCAGGCATGGAAAGATTGCTTGTCAAACTACAGAGTAGCCATTGAAACTGCAAGATCTGCCTATTTCTCAAACATTATTGATAATAATCAAAGCAATCCCAGGAAGCTCTTTCATACAATTAACAGTCTGCTTAAAGCAGATGGTGTCAGTTCTATGACTTTATCTGATGGGCTGTGTAATGAGTTTCTCAAATCTTTCAGTGAAAAAATTTACAATATTCGCACAAATATCCATTCCTTGCAGTCTGCAGATCTACCAGTTAATACTCCTAGGTTCTCTGGCATTCCTTTATCCAAATTTACTTTATTACAACCTGAGATGCTCTGCAACCAGGTTTCTGGTATGAAAGCTACCACTTGCATACTTGATCCCATGCCTGGTAGCCTGTTTAAATCCTGTTTTGGTCCTTTATGTCCCTCAGTTCTTGCTATAATAAATGACTCTTTGTCAACAGGGGAGGTGCCAGCAGCACTTAAAACTGCTGCGGTTACTCCTGTTTCAAAAAAGCAAAACTCTGATGTGAAAAATCTGTCAAATTATCGCCCAATCTCAAATCTATCATTTCTGTCTAAAATCTTGGAGGGTGTGGTTGCAGCTCAATTAAACAAACACTTAATTGAAAATAAACTATTTGAGCAACATCAATCAGGTTTTCGAAAATTACACAGCACTGAGACTGCGTTGGTGAAAGTCGCTAATGACTTACTAATTGCCTCCGACTCCGGCTCCACGTCCATTCTCATTCTCTTGGATCTCAGTTCAGCCTTCGACACTATTGACCATGCCCTACTACTTAATCGCCTCGAACATGTATTTGGCTTGTCAGAGACTGTTCTTGACTGGTTCAAGTCCTATTTCACTGACCGTAGCCAATTTGTTTTTATGGGTGGTTATAGGTCCAAGGTTGGTTCTGTTCATACGGGTGTTCCACAAGGTTCAGTCTTGGGTCCTCTACTCTTTAGTATGTACATCTTTCCACTTGGTCAATTACTACAATCTCTAAACCTTAACTATCACTTTTATGCTGATGATACACAGATTTATATCCATACTAGACCGGGTCAGCAAGTGAACGTTGGGCATCTTTCTAACTGTATTGCTGAGATAAAGATTTGGATGTCCAATAATTTTCTGTCTCTAAACGGCTCAAAAACAGAAGTCATGCTCCTTGGATCTCCACATCAACTGCGAAAGGTTGGGTCTCCTACTCTGTCTGTTGATGGCGTTGCACTGGAGTTTAAGTCCAAATTAAAGAATTTGGGTGTCATATTTGACGCCACACTGTCATTTGAGCCTCTTGTCCAGAATACAGTTAAGACATCGTTTTATCACCTCAGAAATATAGCCCGGCTACGTCCTATGTTATCCTTTTCGGTAGCTGAGAAGTTGATTAACTCTTTTGTCTTTTCGCGCATTGACTACTGCAATGGTCTTCTAGCTGGGGTATCTAAATCTGGCTGGCCTATAAATCTCTGCACAATCTGGCACCTGAGTATTTGACTGACTTATTAATCCCCTACACACCACGTCGCAATCTGCGCTCCTCTCAGAGTGGTCTATTGGTTGTTCCGAAGACACGGCTTCATACGTGGGGTGACCGAGCATTCTCTGTCTATGCTCCTAAGCTCTGGAATTCTCTCCCGGCCGACATCAGGGAAGCACATTCATTAGTGACTTTTAAATCTCTTCTTAAAACATTTTATTTTAGGATTGCTTTTACATGAACTTGATTTTATGCGTTTATTTTCTTGTACTTACATTGTGTTTATTCATTTGGAGTTATGCTTGTATGTAAAGTGCTTTGAGAAAGCTACTTTTAAAGGCGCTATACAAAATAAATATATTATTATTATTATTATTATAACTTTTATTTTTATATATTTTTGACAGAAGAGATGCAGCAGCTTTTTTATGAGATTTGGGAGGCTTTTATTTTGTAATTACACATCAGACTGTCCTGAAACGATGCAGCTGACATTGTGGCAAGGTGTACTCTCAATCTGAGGTGAAAGTGGTCTGTGCAATCTATAACTTTAGTTTTTATAGATTTTTGAATGTAGAGATGCAGCATCTCATTTATGATATTTGGGGGGCTTTTATTCTGTAATTACACATCAGACAGTTCTGAAACGATGCAGCTGAGATTGTGGTAAAGTGTACTCTCAATCTGAGGTGAAAGTGGTTTGTGCAATCTATAACTTTTATTTTTATATATTTTTGAAAGTAGAGATGCAGCAGCTTTTTATGAGATTTGGGAGGCTTTTATTTTGTAATTACACATCAGACTGTCCTGAAACGATGCAGCCGACATTGTGGCAAGGTCTACTCTCAATCTGAGGTGAAAGTGGTCTGTGCAATGTATAACTTTTATTTTTATAGATTTTTGAATGTAGAGATGCAGCATCTCATTTATGAGATTTGGGGGGCTCTTATTCTGTAATTACACATCAGACAGTTCTGAAACGATGCAGCTGAGATTGTGGTAAAGTGTACTCTCAATCTGAGGTGAAAGTGGTCTGTGCAATCTATAACTTTTATTTTTATAGTTATTTGAAAGTAGATTCAGCAGCATGCAGCTGACACTGTACTTTCTGTCTGTGCATTCTAGAACTTTTTTTATAGCTTTTCGAATGTAGAGATGCAGCAAGCATATATTATTGTTCTTATTTTGTAATATGAGTATTAGATGGTTTTTATTTTGGTATTCAGCATCAGACAGTAACGGACTGTGTGTTGGGGGAAAAAAAGTAGCGTTCGCTGGAAGAGCACTCCATTCAGATCAGTTCTCTGACGGTATTACCGTAATACACAGTTTATAGGCGACCCTGGAAATAACTTGGCGGCTAGATTGACCGTGCTTTTCTACTTGGCGGCTGGCTTGACCGCAGTGATTTGTATGGGTGTCCAGATGGTGGCCTGACTCGCTTTTATTGTAGTTTTTTTATTGAAGTAAATTACAAATATATAATATAATACAATATAACCAGTATTTTATGGAAGACATTTTTTATCTTGTATTTTAGATTACCCTCTAACAGTTAAAAAACAAAATCTGCCATTATATGTTATCTACAAAAAACTTAATTTGTCACTAAAAAAATATTCAAGCAAACCTAAACCCTTATATTTATTTAAAATTATAAATGCTAGCAGGAAACATGATGTGAAAGTTTATTGGTAAATTTTCTGACTAAATAAGGAATCTGGCAATTGTAGTGACGCCATTATAACGTTAACGTTAAATTAAGACTGTTGTTTGAATCAGCGTTTTCTTTAGTCAAGAAATACTGTAATTATAAAAGATAGTGTTTAATGTATTTAAGGAATGGAGTCTTAGTCTAGTACGTGATGTATGTTTTCACAGTCAGTGCCATCTTAAGTGTTATCTTTTATAACATAATTTAACCAAATGACAGAAAAAACTGTGTGCCCACATAACGACAGAAAATATATAACACGCAGATAACACGCAGTTAATGAAAACGTAATGCGATGCAATTATGTTGCCTTTATGTGCTTTCAGACATTTTCTAATTTCCACCACAAATTTCTGATTGCGAGTTTGTTGCATTCAAGTGCTTGTTGTCAGAATGTACAGGAATCATGGAAGACACCAGGGGCCTGTTACGTGAAAGTTTACCAAATAAGCTAGGCTTATTTCGGTTAGTCCGACTTATTTTGAACCAAATCAATTTAAAATAAGTCAGAGTAACTGAAATTACCCTGGCTTATTTGCTAAACTGGTTTTATGAAATAGGCCTCAGGATTATTCCTGCATATTTACATTTAGTTAGTTTATCCAAAGGACTTAAAAATGAGGACAACAGAAAGCAATCAAAAGCAACAAAAAAGCAACAATCGCTATGACAAAAGTCTAGCCTAACCCAGTACAGCAATATTTTACTTTTATAAATAAAAGAAACAAGTAGATAGAAAAGAAAAAAGAAACCTAGTTTTTTTTTTTTTAAGAAACAAGTAGATAAATAGATAAAATAGAATTAGAATGGAGAGTGCTAGAGTTAGAGGGTCAACAACCATAAAAACATTCACAATGCTATTAATTTCGTTTTGGCTATTACATTATAGAAATGTTCACAGAGAAATAAATACGTTTAATACAATTTAAAGTACATATGATGTATCTAGATATTAGCTATTTGACATTGATTTAACATTTCCTTATGGTTTATCCAGGGAATGCAGACATCAAAGCCACAGAGGCAGAAAATGCAGTAGAACTGTCAAAGCAAAATCACTTTTTCTCTTCGTGGATGACATTTATTTACCGGTAAGTGAACACTTCTCCCAACTTAGGGAGTAACTTGCAAACAGTCAACCAAACAATCAATAAATAAATAAATAAATAAAATTATTGGAACACTTTGACCCCCCCCCCCAAAAAAAAGGTTGGAATACATTTATGATTGCATTTTTCTTATTAGAACAAAACTAATTGCAATCTAATGCAATGTAGATGTGCACATGATTATAATTAAGTTAAAGGATTAGTTCACGAATGCGATTCATCTCAATTATGAAAACAATATTGCGTAGCTTGTCAGTGAAAAATGTATCTTTGTATAAAATGCCGCTCCCGTTTGAAAACAGGTGACAGACATTTTTTGTTCAACTGTTGTCATTTCTCATTGTTAATCATGTTTACTGCATTTGCCCCCATCTTTAATACGAAATTTTGCCAACTTTGAGTAAATGGAAACAGAGACTAATTATTTTCTGTTTGTAATTTATAGTATATAATACATATATTGATCCATCACTGGCATACTAAGCATGCATATGTACTTCTGAGTGAATTTTTTTTTTTTGGAAGCCATTTCTTTACTTTGCCATTGAGTTATATATATTTTTTGTTGTTGTTTTCATGTCTTTGTAGACCTGATGTTAAATGTTATAATTTAAAACAACTTTTTTTTTTTTTTTTTTTTTTTTACAGTATGGCAGAGGGAGGGCAGCCACAACTTGGAGACGAAAAAAGTGGGTCTTTGGCATACTAGGAGTAAAGGATGAGCGACGACATCCAGTCTTACGCCTTGTAAAGAGAAGAGGAAGGCAGAATCTTGTACCAATCGTGGTCAAGCATGTGCAACCTGGTACCACTATTATAAGTGACAAATGGAGAGCTTATAAAGGTGCATTAGCTGCTATGGGCTACACTCACTTTAGTGTAAATCACAGATGGTGGTTTGTGGATCCCCACAGTGGAGCCCACACCCAGCATCTCGAGAGAGCGTGGTTGAAGTACAAGTCTACTATTTGGAGACTCAGAGGAAACAGAACAGAAAAAATCCTGAAGCAACACCTCTCAGTCATTGAATGGACTCACTGGCTGGCTGACAAACATAGCCAGCATAGGGTCCCATTGGTAGACTGTTAAAAGACATTCATCATCACTATCCTGTGTAGGAGTTCACCACAAAACAAGTTTTTTTTTTTTTTTTTTTTAACTAGCTGCTTGCTTTTACTGATCACTTGCCTGTTGATCATGTTTACAGGATACATTGTTTTTGTTGCAGGTGATGAGAGATGTAGTAATGTGTTATGGAAACATGTTTCTTAAGCACTTTACATGTGTAAAGGGTTACAAGTGTACACTGCGTTTAATAAATGGCTTTTATAAACTCTAGTGATGGTCATTAATGAATCATTATCTGATGGTTTGTGAATATATCATTATGCTGTGACTTTACTTGTTGAGGCACATCATCATTAACTCATCATTTAGTAATTGTAGTAATTTTCACATGAATTTGCACAAATAATGCAGTAGTTAATCATGTATTAATGCATATTACTTGACCTGTTTTGCCTGGAAGTTGAAATACAAGGCTTTGCCTCACTGTGGTAATTAACAAGTTAATTAACACTATTAGTTAAAGAAATAAGTAATTAGGGAATTAATCCATAATCACATATTTAATTAATAACAATTCATGTATGAACTAATATATTAACCAGACTGACTCATTATTAGTTGATAATGTGGCAATCATTAACAAATAGCTTAGATAATCATGAGTTATACATTAATTCAGTATCATCTGTGCATTAGTTAAGCATGAATTAATGCTTATTAGTGCACACGTATTGTAAAGTGTTACCATAAATCCCACTAAAAATGTTTTTAAAAAATGCCAGAAGTTGCAACAGATTTAGAACCACTTGAGACCTCACAGGGAACTCAAAGAAACACTATGATGCCAAGGTAGAACTTTAAATGCCTTTGATGGACTGTCCATTTAAGCACGTTTGCATCTTTGCACTCAATTACAAAGTGGATCCACATCCGTAATATTTCCCGCTAAAAAAATAAAAACGCCAGTACCTAAAACAGGTATAGAATTCAAGCCAATTGAGACCCTAGAGGGCACTCAAAGAAACACTACGATGCCAAGGTAGAACTGTAAATGCCTTTGATGGACTGTCCATTTAAGCACGTTAGTGTCTTTGCACTCAATTACAAAGTGGATCCACATCTGTAATATTTCCCCCTAAAAAAAAAAATGCCAGCAGCTAAAACAGATTTAAAATTCAAGACAATTGAGACCTTAGAGGGCACTTAAAGAAACACTATGATCCCAAGGTAGACCTTTAAATGCCTTTGATGGACTTTGTGCATTTAAGCTCGTTTGCGTCTTTATACACAATTACAAAGTGGATCCACATCTGTAATATTTCTGCATAAAAGCAACCCAGAAATCGCTAGTAGATACAACATACCTAGAATTCAAATCACTTGTCAAGCTATCTATGTTAACTTGATTACAATTTTTCTTTTAATACAATTTCTTGGAGACCAAAGTTACTCAAAATCTTAACTTTTACTGTTTCACAGACCATAAAAACTACTGCAAATTTGGGTCTTTGCTGTCTCTTAAAAAGTGGATTCAGATCTGTAATATTTCCCCATAAAAGCATCAAAAAACTTGAGAAGTTGCAACAGATTTATAATTCAAAACAATTAAAACCTTAGAGGGAACTCAAAGAAACACTATGATGCCAAGGTAGAACTGTAAATGCCTTTGATGGACTGTCCATTTAAGCACGTTAGTGTTTTTGCACTCAATTACAAAGTGGATCCACATCTGTTATATTTCCCCCTAAAAAAATAAAAATGCCAGCAGCTAAAACAGATTTAAAATTCAAGACAACTGAGACCCTAGAGGGGACTCAAAGAAACACTATGATGCCAAGGTAGACCTTTAAATGCCTTTGATGGCCTGTCCATTTAAGAACGTTTGCGTCTTTGAACTCAATTACAAAGTGGATCCACATCCGTAATATTTCCCGCTAAAAAAATAAAAACGCCAATACCTAAAACAGGTATAGAATTCAAGCCAATTGAGACCCTAGAGGGCACTCAAAGAAACACTATGATGCCAAGGTAGAACTTTAAATGCCTTTGATGGACTTTGTCCATTTAAGCACGTTTGCGTCTTTATACAGAATTATAAAGTGGATCCACATCTGTAATATTTCCGCCTAAAAACAACCCACAAATCGCTAAAAGATACAACAGACCTAGAAATCAAGCCACGTGTGACACTACGTTAACTTGATGAAGATTTTTCTTTTAAAACAATTTCTTGGAGACCAGAATTACTAAAAATCTTATTTTTTATTGTTTCGCAGACCATAAAAACTACTGCTAGTTTGTGTCATTACTGTCTGTTACAAAGTGGATCCACATATGTGGAATCCTCTACTGCCCTGAAAGACAGCGGAGACCAGGACAACTAGAGCCCCAGATACAGATCCCCTGTAAAGACCTTGTCTCAGAGGAGCACCAGGACAAGACCACAGGAAACAGATGATTCTTCTGCACAATCTGACTTTGCTGCAGCCTGGAATTGAACTACTGGTTTTCGTCTGGTCAGAGGAGAACTGGCCCCCCAACTGAGCCTGGTTTCTCCCAAGGTTTTTTTCTCCATTCTGTCACCGATGGAGTTTCGGTTCCTTGCCGCTGTCGCCTCTGGCTTGCTTAGTTGGGGTCACTTCATCTACAGCGATATCGTTGACTTGATTGCAAATTAAAACAGACACTATTTCAACTGAACAGAGATGACATCAATGAATTCAATGATGAACTGCCTTTAACTATCATTTTGCATTATTGAGACACTGTTTTCCAAATGAATGTTGTTCAGTGCTTTGGCGCAATGTATTTTGTTTAAAGCACTATATAAATAAAGGTGATTGATTGATTGATTGATGTAATGTTTCCCCTAAAAACATTTAAAAAAATGCCAGAAGTTGCAATAGATTTAGAATTCAAACCACTTGAGACCTTAGAGGGAACTCAAAGATACACTATGATGCCAAGGTAGAACTTTAAATGCCTTTGATGGACTGTCCATTTAAGCACATTTTCGTCTTTGCACTCAATAACAGAGTGGATCCACATCCGTAATATTTCCGCCTAAAAGCAACCCAGAAATCGCTAGTAGATACAACATACCTAGACTAACAAATCACTTTTCAAGCTATCTATGTTAACTTGATTACAATTTTTCTTTTAATACAATATTTTGGAGACCAAAGTTACTCAAAATCTTAACTTTTACTGTTTCACAGACCATAAAAACTACTGCAAGTTTGGGTCTTTGCTGTCTCTTAAAAAGTGGATCCACATCTGTAATATTTCCCCCTAAAAGCATCAAAAAACGCCAGAAGTTGCAACAGATTTAGAATTCAAAACAATTGAAACCTTAGAGGGAACTCAAAGAAACACTATGATGCCAAAGTAGAACTGTAAATGCCTTTGATGGACTGTCCATTTAAGCACGTTAGTGTCTTTGCACTCAATTACAAAGTGGATCCACTTCTGTAATATTTCCCCCTAAAAAAAATGAAAATGCCATCAGCTAAAACAGATTTAAAATTCAAGAAAATTGAGACCCTAGAGGGCACTCAAAGAAACACTATGATGCCAAGGTAGACCTTTAAATGCCTTTGATGGCCTGTCCATTTAAGCACGTTTGCGTCTTTGCACTCAATTACAAAGTGGATCCACACCTATAATTTTTCCTCCTAAAAGCAATAAAAAATGTCAGAAGTTGCAATAGATTTAGAATTCAAACCACTTGAGACCTTAGAGGGAACTCAAAGAAACACTATGATGCCAAGGTAGAACTTTAAATGCCTTTGATGGACTATCCATTTAAGCACATTTTCGTGTTTGCACTCAATAACAGAGTGGATCCACATCCTTAATATTTCCGCATAAAAGCAACCCAGAAATCGCTAGTAGATACAACATACCTAGAAATCAGTCAATTGTCAACCTATGCTAACTTGATTAAAATTTTTCTTTTAATACAATTTCTTGGAGACCAAAATTACTCAAAATCTTAACTTTTAATGTTTCACAGTCCATAAAAACTACTGCAAGTTTGGGTCTTTGCTGTCTCTTAAAAAGTGGATCCACATCTGTAATATTTCCCCCTAAAAGAATCATAAAACGCCAGAAGTTGCAACAGATTTAGAATTCAAACCACTTGAGACCTTAGAGGGAACTCAAAGAAACACTATGATGCCAAGGTAGAACTTTAAATGCCTTTGATGGACTGTCTATTTAAGCACGTTTGCATCTTTGCACTCAATTACAAAGTGGATCCACATCCGTAATTTTTCCGCCTAAAAGCAACCCACAAATCGCTAGTAGATACAACATACCTAGAAATCAAGCCACGTGTGACAGTCTGTTAACTTGATTAACATTTTTCTTTTAAAACAATTTCTTGGAGACCAAAATTACTCAAAATCTTAACTTTTGCTGTTTCACAGACCATAACAACTACTGCTAGTTTGTGTCTTTACTGTCTGTTACAAAGTGGATCCACATCTGTAATATTTCACCCTAAAACCAACCCACAAATCGGCAGTAGATACAATACACCTAGAAATAAAGACACTTCTGATCCTAGCTGTTAACTTGATCTAAATTTTTATATTAATACAATATCTTGGAGAGGAAAACTACTCAAAATTTTTACTCATATCACTTCACGCATCACAATAAACACTGCAAGATTGTGTCTTTACTGTCTGTTACAAGTGGATCCACAAATGTAATAATTCCCCCTAAAATTTTTTTAAAAAATGCCAGAAGTTGCAACAGATCTAGAACCACTTGAGACCTTAGAGGGAACTCAAAGAAACACTATGATGCCAAGGTAGAACTTTAAATGCCTTTGATGGACTGTCCATTTAAGCACGTTTGCATCTTTGCACTCAATTTCAAAGTGGATCCACATCCGTAATATTTCCCGCTAAAAAAATAAAAAACGCCAGTACCGAAAACAGGTATAGAATTCAAGCCAATTGAGACCCTAGAGGGCACTCAAAGAAACACTATGATGCCAAGGTAGAACTTTAAATGCCTTTGATGGACTTTGTCCACTTAAGCACGTTTGTGTCTTTATACACAATTACAAAGTGGATCCACATCTGTAATATTTCCGCATAAAAGCAACCCAGAAATCGCTAGTAGATACATGATACCTAGAAATCAAGCCACTTGTGACATTATGTTAACTTGATTAACATTTTTCTTTTTAAACAATTTCTTGGAGACCAAAATTACTCAAAATCTTATTTTTTATTGTTTCGCAGACCATAAAAACTACTGCTAGTTTGTGTCTTTACTGTCTGTTACAAAGTGGATCCACATATGTAATATTTCCCCGAAAAACATTTTAAAAAATGCCAAAAGTTGCAATAGATGTAGAATTCAAACCACTTGAGACCTTAGAGGGAACTAAAAGAAACACTATGATGCCAAGGTACAACTTTAATTGCCTTTGATGGACTGTCCATTTAAGCACGTTTGCATCTTTGCACTCAATTTCAATGTGGATCCACATCCATAATATTTCCCGCTAAAAAAATAAAAAGGCCAGTACCTAAAACAGGTATAGAATTCAAGCCAATTGAGACCCTAGAGAGCACTCAAAGAAACACTATGATGCCAAGGTAGAACTTTAAATGCCTTTGATGGACTTTGTCCATTTAAGCACGTTTGCGTCTTTATACACAATTACAAAGTGGATCCACATCTGTAATATTTCCAGCTAAAAACAACCCACAAATCGCTAGTATATACAACAGACCTAGAAATCAAGCCACTTGTGACACTATGTTAACTTGATTAACATTTTTCTTTTAAAACAATTTCTTGGAGACCAAAATTACTCAAAATCTTATTTTTTATTGTTTCGCAGACCATAAAAACTACTGCTAGTTTGTGTCTTTACTGTCTGTTACAAAGTGGATCCACATATGTAATATTTTTTCCGCTAAAAACATTAAAAAAATGTCAGAAGTTGCAATAGATTTAGAATTCAAACCACTTGAGACCTTACAGGGAACTCAAAGAAACACTATGATGCCAAGGTAGAACTTTAAATGCCTTTGATGGACTTTGTCCATTTAGGCACATTTGCATCTTTATACACAATTACAAAGTGGATCCACATCTGTAATATTTCCGCCTAAAAACAATCCACAATTCGCCAGTAGATACAATACACCTAGAAATAAAGACACTTCTGATCCTAGCTATGTTAACTTGATTTAAATTTTTATATTAATACAATATCTTGGAGAGGAAAACTACTCAAAATTTTTACTCAAATCACTTCACACATCACAATAAACACAGCAAGATTGTGTCTTTACTGTCTGTTACAAAGTAGATCCACAAATGTAAAAATTCCCCCTAAAAATATTTTAAAAAAATGCCAGAACTTGCAACAGATTTAGAATTCAAACCACTTGAGACCTTAGAGGGAACTCAAAGAAACACTATGATGCCAAGGTAGAACTTTAAATGCCTTTGATGGACTGTCCATTTAAGCACGTTTGCATCTTTGCACTCAGTTACAAAGTGGATCCACATCCGTAATATTTCCCGCTAAAAAAATAAAAATGCCAGTACCTAAATCAGGGATAGAATACAAGCCAATTGAGACCCTAGAGGGCACTCAAAGAAACACTATGATGCCAAGGTAGAACTTTAAATGCCTTTGATGGACTTTGTCCATTTAGGCACATTTGCATCTTTATACACAATTACAAAGTGGATCCACATCTGTAATATTTCCGCCTAAAAACAATCCACAATTCGCCAGTAGATACAATAAACCTAGAAATAAAGACACTTCTGATCCTACCTATGTTAAATTGATTTAAATTTTTATATTAATACAATATCTTGGAGAGGAAAACTACTCAAAATTTGAACTCATATCACTTCACACATCACAATAAACACTGCAAGATTGTGTCTTTACTGTCTGTTACAAAGTAGATCCACAAATGTAATATTTCCCCTTAAAAATATTTTTAAAAAATGCCAAAGTTGCAACAGATTTAGAATTCAAACCACTTGAGACCTTAGAGGGAACTCAAAGAAACACTATGATGCCAAGGTAGAACTTTAAATGCCTTTGATGCACTGTCCATTTAAGCACGTTTGCATCTTTGCACTCAGTTACAAAGTGGATCCACATCCGTATTATTTCCCGCTAAAAAAAAAAAAATGCCAGTACCTAAAACAGGGATAGAATTCAAGCCAATTGAGACCCTAGAGGGCACTCAAAGAAACACTATGATGCCAAGGTAGAACTTTAAATGCCTTTGATGGACTGTCCATTTAAGCACCTTTTCGTCTTTTCACTCAATAACAAAGTGGATCAACATCCGTAATATTTCCGCCTAAAAACATTTAAAAAATGCCAGAAGTTGCAATAGATTTAGAATTCAAACCACTTGAGACCTTATAAGGAACTCAAAGAAACACTATGATGCCAAGGTAGAACTTTAAATGCCTTTGATGGACTGTCCATTTAAGCACGTTTGCATCTTTGCACTCAATTACAAAGTGGATCAACATCCGTAATATTTCCCACTAAAAAAATAAAAACGCCAGTACCTAAAACAGGGATAGAATTCAAGCCAATTGAGACACTAGAGGGCACTCAAAGAAACACTATGATGCCAAGGTAGAACTTTAAATGCCTTTGATGGACTTTGTCCATTTAAGCACGTTTGCGTCTTTATACACAATTACAAAGTGGATCCACATACGTAATATTTCCGCCTAAAACATTTAAAAAATGCCAGAAGTTGCAATAGATTTAGAATTCAAACCACTTGAGACCTTATAAGGAACTCAAAGAAACACTATGATGCCAAGGTAGAACTTTAAATGCCTTTGATGGACTGTCCATTTAAGCACGTTTGCATCTTTGCACTCAGTTACAAAGTGGATCCACATCCGTAATATTTCCCGCTAAAAAAATAAAAATGCCAGTACCTAAAACAGGGATAGAATTCAAGCCAATTGAGACCCTAGAGGGCACTCAAAGAAACACTATGATGCCAAGGTAGAACTTTAAATGCCTTTGATGGACTTTGTCCATTTAGGCACATTTGCATCTTTATACACAATTACAAATTGGATCCACATCCGTAATATTTCCCGCTAAAAAAATTAAAACACAAGTACCTAAAACAGGTATAGAATTCAAGCCAATTGAGATGCTAGAGGGCACTCAAAGAAACACTATGATGCCAAGGTAGAACTTTAAATGCCTTTGATGGACTGTCCATTTAAGCACCTTTTCATCTTTTCACTCAATAACAGAGTGGATCCACATACGTAATATTTCCGCCTAAAAACATTTAAAAAATGCCAGAAGTTGCAATAGATTTAGAATTCAAACCACTTGAGACCATATAAGGAACTCAAAGAAACACTATGATGCCAAGGTAGAACTTTAAATGCCTTTGATGGACTGTCCATTTAAGCACGTTTGCATCTTTGCACTCAATTACAAATTGGATCCACATCCGTAATATTTCCCGCTAAAAAAATGAAAACGCCAGTACCTAAAACAGGTATCGAATTCAAGTCAATTGAGACACTAGAGGGCACTCAAAAAAACACTATGATGCCAAGGTAGAACTTTAAATGCCTTTGATGGACTGTCCATTTAAGCACCTTTTCGTCTTTTTACTCAATAACAGAGTGGATCCACATCCGTAATATTTCCGCCTAAAAACATTTAAAAAATGCCAGAAGTTGCAATAGATTTAGAATTCAAACCACTTGAGACCTTAGTGGGAACTCAAAGAAACACTATGATGCCAAGGTAGAACTTTAAATGCCTTTTATGGACTGTCTATTTAAGCACGTTTGCATCTTTGCACTCAATTACAAAGTGGATCCACATCCGTAATATTTCCCGCTAAAAAAATAAAAATGACAGTACCTAAAACAGGGATAGAATTCAAGCCATTTGAGACCCTAGAGGGCACTCAAAGAAACACTATGATGCCAAGGTAGAACTTTAAATGCCTTCGATGGACTGTCTATATAAGCACGTTAGAATCTTTACACTCAATTAAAGTGGATCCACATCCGTAATATTTCCCGCAAAAAAAAAATAAAAACGCCAGTACCTAAAACAGGTGTAGAATTCAAGCCAATTGAGACCCTAGAGGGCACTCAAAGAAACACTATGATGCCAAGGTAGAACTTTAAATGCCTTTGATGGACTTTGTCCATTTAAGCACGTTTGCGTCTTTATACACAATTACAAAGTGGATCCACATCTGTAATATTTCTGCCTAAAAAAATAAAAAGGGCAGCAGCTAAAACAGATTTAAAATTCAAGACAATTGAGACCCTAGAGGGCACTCAAAGAAACACTATGATGCCAAGGTAGACCTTTAAATGCCTTTGATGGACTTTGTCCATTTAAGCATGTTTGCGTCTTTATACACAATTACAAAGTGGATCGACATCTGTAATATTTCCAGCTAAAAACAACCCACAAATGGCTAGTATATACAACAGACCTAGAAATCAAGCCACTTGTGACACTATGTTAACTTGATTAACATTTTTCTTTTAAAACAATTTCTTGGAGACCAAAATTACTCAAAATCTTATTTTTTATTGTTTCGCAGACCATAAAAACTACTGCTAGTTTGTGTCTTTACTGTCTGTTACAAAGTGGATCCACATATGTAATATTTTTTCCGCTAAAAACATTAAAAAAATGTCAGAAGTTGCAATAGATTTAGAATTCAAACCACTTGAGACCTTACAGGGAACTCAAAGAAACACTATGATGCCAAGGTAGAACTTTAAATGCCTTTGATGGACTTTGTCCATTTAGGCACATTTGCATCTTTATACACAATTACAAAGTGGATCCACATCTGTAATATTTCCGCCTAAAAACAATCCACAATTCGCCAGTAGATACAATACACCTAGAAATAAAGACACTTCTGATCCTAGCTATGTTAACTTGATTTAAATTTTTATATTAATACAATATCTTGGAGAGGAAAACTACTCAAAATTTTTACTCATATCACTTCACACATCACAATAAACACTGCAAGATTGTGTCTTTACTGTCTGTTACAAAGTAGATCCACAAATGTAAAAATTCCCCTAAAAATATTTTAAAAAAATGCCAGAACTTGCAACAGATTTAGAATTCAAACCACTTGAGACCTTAGAGGGAACTCAAAGAAACACTATGATGCCAAGGGAGAACTTTAAATGCCTTTGATGGACTGGCCATTTAAGCACGTTTGCATCTTTGCACTCAGTTACAAAGTGGATCCACATCCGTAATATTTCCCCCTAAAAAAATAAAAATGCCAGTACCTAAAACAGGGATAGAATTCAAGCCAATTGAGACCCTAGAGGGCACTCAAAGAAACACTATGATGCCAAGGTAGAACTTTAAATGCCTTTGATGGACTGTCCATTTAAGCACCTTTTGTCTTTTCACTCAATAACAGAGTGGATCCACATACGTAATATTTCCGCCTAAAAAATGCCAGAAGTTGCAATAGATTTAGAATTCAAACCACTTGAGACCTTATAAGGAACTCAAAGAAACACTATGATGCCAAGGTAGAACTTTAAATGCCTTTGATGGACTTTGTCCATTTAAGCACGTTTGCGTCTTCATACACAATTACAAAGTGGATCCACATCTGTAATATTTCTGCCTAAAAAAATAAAAAGTCCAGGAGCTAAAACAGATTTAAAATTCAAGAAAATTGAGACCCTAGAGGGCACTCAAAGAAACACTATGATGCCAAGGTAGACCTTTAAATGCCTTTGATGGACTTTGTCCATTTAAGCACGTTTGCATCTTTGCACTCAATTACAAAGTGGATCCACATCTGTAATATTTCTGCCTAAAAAAATAAAAAGGCCAGCAGCTAAAACAGATTTAAAATTCAAGACAATTGAGACCCTAGAGGGGACTCAAAGAAACACTATGATGCCAAGGTAGAACTTTAAATGCCTTTGATGGACTGTCCATTTAAGCACGTTTGCATCTTTGCACTCAGTTACAAAGTGGATCCACATCCGTAATATTTCCCGTTAAAAAATAAAAATGCCAAGGTAGAACTTTAAATGCCTTTGATGGACTGTCCATTTAAGCACCTTTTCGTCTTTTCACTCAATAACAGAGTGGATCCACATACGTAATATTTCCGCCTATAAACATTTAAAAAATGCCAGTAGTTGCAATAGATTTAGAATTCAAACCACTTGAGACCTTATAAGGAACTCAAAGAAACACTATGATGCCAAGGTAGATTTTTAAATGCCTTTGATGGACTGTCCATTTAAGCACGTTTGCATCTTTGCACTCAATTACAAATTGGATCCACATCCGTAATATTTTCCGCTAAAAAAATTAAAACGCCATTACCTAAAACAGGTATCGAATTCAAGCCAATTGAGACACTAGAGGGCACTCAAAGAAACACTATGATGCCAAGGTAGAACTTTAAATGCCTTTGATGGACTGTCCATTTAAGCACCTTTTCGTCTTTTTACTCAATAACAGAGTGGATCCACATCCGTAATATTTCCCACTAAAAAAATAAAAACGCCAGTACCTAAAACAGGGATAGAATTCAAGCCAATTGAGACCCTAGAGGGCACTAAAAGAAACACTATGATGCCAAGGTAGAACTTTAAATGCCTTTGATGGACTTTGTCCATTTAAGCACATTTGCGTCTTTATACACAATTACAAAGTGGATCCACATCTGTAATATTTCTGCCTAAAAAAATAAAAAGGCCAGGAGCTAAAACAGATTTAAAATTCAAGAAAATTGAGACCCTAGAGGGCACTCAAAGAAACACTATGATGCCAAGGTAGACCTTTAAATGCCTTTGATGGACTTTGTCCATTTAAGCACGTTTGCGTCTTTATACACAATTACAAAGTGGATCCACATCTGTAATATTTCTGCCTAAAAAAAATAAAAAGGCCAGCAGCTAAAACAGATTTAAAATTCAAGACAATTGAGACCCTAGAGGGCACTCAAAGAAACACTATGATGCCAAGGTAGACCTTTAAATGCCTTTGATGGACTTTGTCCATTTAAGCACGTTTGCGTCTTTATACACAATTACAAAGTGGATCGACATCTGTAATATTTCCAGCTAAAAACAACCCACAAATCGCTAGTAGATACAACAGACCTAGAAATCGAGCCACTTGTGACACTATGTTAACTTGATTAACATTATTCTTTTAAAACAATTTCTTGGAGACCAAAATTACTCAAAATCTTATTTTTTATTGTTTCGCAGACCATAAAAACTACTGCTAGTTTGTGTCTTTACTGTCTGTTACAAAGTGGATCCACATATGTAATATTTTTTCCGCTAAAAACATTTAAAAAATGCCAGAAGTTGCAATAGATTTAGAATTCAAACCACTTGAGACCTTAGAGGGAACTCAAAGAAACACTATGATGCCAAGGTAGAACTTTAAATGCCTTTGATGGACTGTCCATTTAAGCACGTTTGCGTCTTTATACACAATTACAAAGTGGATCCACATCTGTAATATTTCCGCCTAAAAACAATCCACAAATCGCCAGTAGATACAATACACCTAGAAATAAAGACACTTCTGATCCTAGCTATGTTAACTTGATTTAAATTTTTATATTATTACAATATCTTGGAGAGGAAAACTACTCAAAATTTTTACTCATATCACTTCACACATCACAATAAACACAACAAGATTGTGTCTTTACTGTCTGTTACAAAGTAGATCCACAAATGTAAAAATTCCCCCTAAAAATATTTTTAAAAAATGCCAGAACTTGCAACAGATTTAGAATTCAAACCACTTGAGACCTTAGAGGGAACTCAAAGAAACACTATGATGCCAAGGTAGAACTTTAAATGCCTTTGATGGACTGTCCATTTAAGCACGTTTGCATCTTTGCACTTAATTACAAAGTGGATCCACATCCGTAATATTTCCAGCTAAAAAAATAAAAATGCCAGTACCTAAAACAGGGATAGAATACAAGCCAATTGAGACCCTAGAGGGCACTCAAAGAAACACTATGATGCCAAGGTAGAACTTTAAATGCCTTTGATGGACTTTGTCCATTTAGGCACATTTGCATCTTTATACACAATTACAAAGTGGATCCACATCTGTAATATTTCCGCCTAAAAACAATCCACAATTCGCCAGTAGATACAATACACCTAGAAAAAAAAACACTTCTGATCCTACCTATGTTAAATTGATGTAAATTTTTATATTAATACAATATCTTGGAGAGGAAAACTACTCAAAATTTGTACTCATATCACTTCACACATCACAATAAACACTGCAAGATTGTGTCTTTACTGTCTGTTACAAAGTAGATCCACAAATGTAATATTTCCCCTTAAAAATATTTTTAAAAAAATGCCAAAGTTGCAACAGATTTAGAATTCAAACCACTTGAGACATTAGAGGGAACTCAAAGAAACACTATGATGCCAAGTTAGAACTTTAAATGCCTTTGATGGACTGTCCATTTAAGCACGTTTGCATCTTTGCACTCAATTACAAATTGGATCCACATATGTAATATTTCCGCCTAAAAACATTTAAAAAATGCCAGAAGTTGCAATAGATTTAGAATTCAAACCACTTGAGACCTTATAAGGAACTCAAAGAAACACTATGATGCCAAGTTAGAACTTTAAATGCCTTTGATGGACTGTCCATTTAAGCACGTTTGCATCTTTGCACTCAATTACAAATTGGATCCACATCCGTAATATTTCCCGCTAAAAAAAATAAAACGCCAGTACCTAAAACAGGTATCGAATTCAAGCCAATTGAGACACTAGAGGGCACTCAAAGAAACACTATGATGCCAAGGTAGAACTTTAAATGCCTTTGATGGACTGTCCATTTAAGCACCTTTTCGTCTTTTTACTCAATAACAGAGTGGATCCACATCCGTAATATTTCCGCCTACAAACATTTAAAAAATGCCAGAAGTTGCAATATATTTAGAATTCAAACCACTTGAGACCTTAGAGGGAACTCAAAGAAACACTATGATGCCAAGGTAGAACTTTAAATGCCTTTTATGGACTGTCTATTTAAGCACGTTTGCATCTTTGCACTCAATTACAAAGTGGATCCACATCCGTAATATTTCCCGCTAAAAAAATAAAAATGACAGTACCTAAAACAGGGATAGAATTCAAGCCATTTGAGACCCTAGAGGGCACTCAAAGAAACACTATGATGCCAAGGTAGAACTTTAAATGCCTTTGATGGACTGTCTATTTAAGCACGTTAGAATCTTTACACTCAATTAAAGTGGATCCACATCCGTAATATTTCCCGCAAAAAAAAATAAAAACGCTAGTACCTAAAACAGGTGTAGAATTCAAGCCAATTGAGACCCTAGAGGGCACTCAAAGAAACACTATGATGCCAAGGTAGAACTTTAAATGCCTTTGATGGACTTTGTCCATTTAAGCACGTTTGCGTCTTTATACACAATTACAAAGTGGATCCACATCTGTAATATTTCTGCCTAAAAAAATAAAAAGGGCAGCAGCTAAAACAGATTTAAAATTCAAGACAATTGAGACCCTAGAGGGCACTCAAAGAAACACTATGATGCCAAGGTAGACCTTTAAATGCCTTTGATGGACTTTGTCCATTTAAGCATGTTTGCGTCTTTATACACAATTACAAAGTGGATCGACATCTGTAATATTTCCAGCTAAAAACAACCCACAAATCGCTAGTATATACAACAGACCTAGAAATCAAGCCACTTGTGACACTATGTTAACTTGATTAACATTTTTCTTTTAAAACAATTTCTTGGAGACCAAAATTACTCAAAATCTTATTTTTTATTGTTTCGCAGACCATAAAAACTACTGCTAGTTTGTGTCTTTACTGTCTGTTACAAAGTGGATCCACATATGTAATATTTTTTCCGCTAAAAACATTAAAAAAATGTCAGAAGTTGCAATAGATTTAGAATTCAAACCACTTGAGACCTTACAGGGAACTCAAAGAAACACTATGATGCCAAGGTAGAACTTTAAATGCCTTTGATGGACTTTGTCCATTTAGGCACATTTGCATCTTTATACACAATTACAAAGTGGATCCACATCTGTAATATTTCCGCCTAAAAACAATCCACAATTCGCCAGTAGATACAATACACCTAGAAATAAAGACACTTCTGATCCTAGCTATGTTAACTTGATTTAAATTTTTATATTAATACAATATCTTGGAGAGGAAAACTACTCAAAATTTTTACTCATATCACTTCACACATCACAATAAACACTGCAAGATTGTGTCTTTACTGTCTGTTACAAAGTAGATCCACAAATGTAAAAATTCCCCTAAAAATATTTTTAAAAAATGCCAGAACTTGCAACAGATTTAGAATTCAAACCACTTGAGACCTTAGAGGGAACTCAAAGAAACACTATGATGCCAAGGGAGAACTTTAAATGCCTTTGATGGACTGTCCATTTAAGCACGTTTGCATCTTTGCACTCAGTTACAAAGTGGATCCACATCCGTAATATTTCCCCCTAAAAAAATAAAAATGCCAGTACCTAAAACAGGGATAGAATTCAAGCCAATTGAGACCCTAGAGGGCACTCAAAGAAACACTATGATGCCAAGGTAGAACTTTAAATGCCTTTGATGGACTGTCCATTTAAGCACCTTTTGTTTTTTCACTCAAAAACAGAGTGGATCCACATACGTAATATTTCCGCCTAAAAAATGCCAGAAGTTGCAATAGATTTAGAATTCAAACCACTTGAGACCTTATAAGGAACTCAAAGAAACACTATGATGCCAAGGTAGAACTTTAAATGCCTTTGATGGACTTTGTCCATTTAAGCACGTTTGCGTCTTTATACACAATTACAAAGTGGATCCACATCCGTAATATTTCCCCCTAAAAAAATAAAAATGCCAGTACCTAAAACAGGGATAGAATTCAAGCCAATTGAGACCCTAGAGGGCACTCAAAGAAACACTATGATGCCAAGGTAGAACTTTAAATGCCTTTGATGGACTGTCCATTTAAGCACCTTTTGTTTTTTCACTCAAAAACAGAGTGGATCCACATACGTAATATTTCCGCCTAAAAAATGCCAGAAGTTGCAATAGATTTAGAATTCAAACCACTTGAGACCTTATAAGGAACTCAAAGAAACACTATGATGCCAAGGTAGAACTTTAAATGCCTTTGATGGACTTTGTCCATTTAAGCACGTTTGCGTCTTTATACACAATTACAAAGTGGATCCACATCTGTAATATTTCTGCCTAAAAAAATAAAAAGGCCAGGAGCTAAAACAGATTTAAAATTCAAGAAAATTGAGACCCTAGAGGGCACTCAAAGAAACACTATGATGCCAAGGTAGACCTTTAAATGCCTCTGATGGACTTTGTCCATTTAAGCACGTTTGCGTCTTTATACACAATTACAAAGTGGATCCACATCTGTAATATTTCTGCCTAAAAAAATAATATGGCCAGCAGCTAAAACAGATTTAAAATTCAAGACAATTGAGACCCTAGAGGGCACTCAAAGAAACACTATGATGCCAAGGTTGACCTTTAAATGCCTTTGATGGACTTTGTCCATTTAAGCACGTTTGCGTCTTTATACACAATTACAAAGTGGATCGACATCTGTAATATTTCCAGCTAAAAACAACCCAAAAATCGCTAGTAGATACAACAGACCTAGAAATCAAGCCACTTGTGACACTATGTTAACTTGATTAACATTTTTCTTTTAAAACAATTTCTTGGAGACCAAAATTACTCAAAATCTTATTTTTTATTGTTTCGCAGACCATAAAAACTACTGCTAATTTGTCTCTTTACTGTCTGTTACAAAGTGGATCCACATATGTAATATTTTTTCCGCTAAAAACATTTAAAAAATGCCAGAAGTTGCAATAGATTTAGAATTCAAACCACTTGAGACCTTAGAGGGAACTCAAAGAAACACTATGATGCCAAGGTAGAACTTTAAATGCCTTTGATGGACTGTCCATTTAAGCACGTTTGCGTCTTTATACACAATTACAAAGTGGATCCACATCTGTAATATTTCCGCCTAAAAACAATCCACAATTCGCCAGTAGATACAATACACCTAGAAATAAAGACACTTCTGATCCTAGCTATGTTAACTTGATTTAAATTTTTATATTAATACAATATCTTGGAGAGGAAAACTACTCAAAATTTTTACTCATATCACTTCACACATCACAATAAACACAGCAAGATTGTGTCTTTACTGTCTGTTACAAAGTAGATCCACAAATGTAAAAATTCCCCCTAAAAATATTTTAAAAAAATGCCAGAACTTGCAACAGATTTAGAATTCAAACCACTTGAGACCTTAGAGGGAACTCAACGAAAGACTATGATGCCAAGGTAGAACTTTAAATTCCTTTGATGGACTGTCCATTTAAGCACGTTTGCATCTTTGCACTCAGTTACAAAGTGTATCCACATCCATAATATTTCCCGCTAAAAAAATAAAAATGCCAGTACCTAAAACAGGGATAGAATACAAGTCAATTGAGACCCTAGAGGGCACTCAAAGAAACACTATGATGCCAAGGTAGAACTTTAAATGCCTTTGATGGACTTTGTCCATTTAGGCACATTTGCATCTTTATACACAATTACAAAGTGGATCCACATCTGTAATATTTCCGCCTAAAAACAATCCACAATTCGCCAGTAGATACAATACACCTAGAAATAAAGACACTTCTGATCCTAGCTATGTTAACTTGATTTAAATTTTTATATTATTACAATATCTTGGAGAGGAAAACTACTCAAAATTTTTACTCATATCACTTCACACATCACAATAAACACAACAAGATTGTGTCTTTACTGTCTGTTACAAAGTAGATCCACAAATGTAAAAATTCCCCCTAAAAATATTTTTAAAAAATGCCAGAACTTGCAACAGATTTAAAATTCAAACCACTTGAGACCTTAGAGGGAACTCAAAGAAACACTATGATGCCAAGGTAGAACTTTAAATGCCTTTGATGGACTGTCCATTTAAGCACGTTTGCATCTTTGCACTTAATTACAAAGTGGATCCACATCCGTAATATTTCCCGCTAAAAAAATAAAAATGCCAGTACCTAAAACAGGGATAGAATACAAGCCAATTGAGACCCTAGAGGGCACTCAAAGAAACACTATGATGCCAAGGTAGAACTTTAAATGCCTTTGATGGACTTTGTCCATTTAGGCACATTTGCATCTTTATACACAATTACAAAGTGGATCCACATCTGTAATATTTCCGCCTAAAAACAATCCACAATTCGCCAGTAGATACAATACACCTAGAAAAAAAAACACTTCTGATCCTACCTATGTTAAATTGATTTAAATTTTTATATTAATACAATATCTTGGAGAGGAAAACTACTCAAAATTTGTACTCATATCACTTCACACATCACAATAAACACTGCAAGATTGTGTCTTTACTGTCTGTTACAAAGTAGATCCACAAATGTAATATTTCCCCTTAAAAATATTTTAAAAAAATGCCAAAGTTGCAACAGATTTAGAATTCAAACCACTTGAGACCTTAGAGGGAACTCAAAGAAACACTATGATGCCAAGGTAGAACTTTAAATGCCTTTGATGGACTGTCCATTTAAGCACGTTTGCATCTTTGCACTCAGTTACAAAGTGGATCCACATCCGTAATATTTCCCGCTAAAAAAATAAAAATGCCAGTACCTAAAACAGGGATAGAATTCAAGCCAATTGAGACCCTAGAGGGCATTCAAAGAAACACTATGATGCCAAGGTAGAACTTTAAATGCCTTTGATGGACTGTCCATTTAAGCACGTTTGCATCTTTGCACTCAGTTACAAAGTGGATCCACATCCGTAATATTTCCCGCTAAAAAAATAAAAATGCCAGTACCTAAAACAGGGATAGAATTCAAGCCAATTGAGACCCTAGAGGGCATTCAAAGAAACACTATGATGTGATGCCAAGGTAGAACTTTAAATGCCTTTGATGGACTTTGTCCATTTAAGCACGTTTGCGTCTTTATACACAATTACAAAGTGGATCCACATCTGTAATATTTCTGCCTAAAAAAATAAAAAGTCCAGGAGCTAAAACAGATTTAAAATTCAAGAAAATTGAGACCCTAGAGGGCACTCAAAGAAACACTATGATGCCAAGGTAGACCTTTAAATGCCTTTGATGGACTTTGTCCATTTAAGCACGTTTGCATCTTTGCACTCAATTACAAAGTGGATCCACATCTGTAAAATTTCTGCCTAAAAAATAAAAAGGCCAGCAGCTAAAACAGATTTAAAACTTAAGAAAATTGAGACCCTAGAGGGCACTCAAAGAAACACTATGATGCCAAGGTAGAACTTTAAATGCCTTTGATGGACTTTGTCCATTTAAGCACGTTTGCGTCTTTATACACAATTACAAAGTGGATCCACATCTGTAATATTTCTGCCTAAAAAAATAAAAAGGGCAGCAGCTAAAACAGATTTAAAATTCAAGACAATTGAGACCATAGAGGGCACTCAAAGAAACACTATGATGCCAAGGTAGACCTTTAAATGCCTTTGATGGACTTTGTCCATTTAAGCATGTTTGCGTCTTTATACACAATTACAAAGTGGATCGACATCTGTAATATTTCCAGCTAAAAACAACCCACAAATCGCTAGTATATACAACAGACCTAGAAATCAAGCCACTTGTGACACTATGTTAACTTGATTAACATTTTTCTTTTAAAACAATTTCTTGGAGACCAAAATTACTCAAAATCTTATTTTTTATTGTTTCGCAGACCATAAAAACTACTGCTAGTTTGTGTCCTTACTGTCTGTTACAAAGTGGATCCACATATGTAATATTTTTTCCGCTGAAAACATTAAAAAAATGTCAGAAGTTGCAATAGATTTAGAATTCAAACCACTTGAGACCTTACAGGGAACTCAAAGAAACACTATGATGCCAAGGTAGAACTTTAAATGCCTTTGATGGACTTTGTCCATTTAGGCACATTTGCATCTTTATACACAATTACAAAGTGGATCCACATCTGTAATATTTCCGCCTAAAAACAATCCACAATTCGCCAGTAGATACAATACACCTAGAAATAAAGACACTTCTGATCCTAGCTATGTTAACTTGATTTAAATTTTTATATTAATACAATATCTTGGAGAGGAAAACTACTCAAAATTTTTACTCATATCACTTCACACATCACAATAAACACTGCAAGATTGTGTCTTTACTGTCTGTTACAAAGTAGATCCACAAATGTAAAAATTCCCCTAAAAATATTTTTAAAAAATGCCAGAACTTGCAACAGATTTAGAATTCAAACCACTTGAGACCTTAGAGGGAACTCAAAGAAACACTATGATGCCAAGGGAGAACTTTAAATGCCTTTGATGGACTGTCCATTTAAGCACGTTTGCATCTTTGCACTCAGTTACAAAGTGGATCCACATCCGTAATATTTCCCCCTAAAAAAATAAAAATGCCAGTACCTAAAACAGGGATAGAATTCAAGCCAATTGAGACCCTAGAGGTAACTCAAAGAAACACTATGATGCCAAGGTAGAACTTTAAATGCCTTTGATGGACTGTCCATTTAAGCACCTTTTGTTTTTTCACTCAAAAACAGAGTGGATCCACATACGTAATATTTCCGCCTAAAAAATGCCAGAAGTTGCAATAGATTTAGAATTCAAACCACTTGAGACCTTATAAGGAACTCAAAGAAACACTATGATGCCAAGGTAGAACTTTAAATGCCTTTGATGGACTTTGTCCATTTAAGCACGTTTGCGTCTTTATACACAATTACAAAGTGGATCCACATCTGTAATATTTCTGCCTAAAAAAATAAAAAGGCCAGGAGCTAAAACAGATTTAAAATTCAAGAAAATTGAGACCCTAGAGGGCACTCAAAGAAACACTATGATGCCAAGGTAGACCTTTAAATGCCTTTGATGGACTTTGTCCATTTAAGCACGTTTGCGTCTTTATACACAATTACAAAGTGGATCCACATCTGTAATATTTCTGCCTAAAAAAATAAAAAGGCCAGCAGCTAAAACAGATTTAAAATTTAAGACAATTGAGACCCTAGAGGGCACTCAAAGAAACACTATGATGCCAAGGTTGACCTTTAAATGCCTTTGATGGACTTTGTCAATTTAAGCACGTTTGCGTCTTTATACACAATTACAAAGTGGATCGACATCTGTAATATTTCCAGCTAAAAACAACCCAAAAATCGCTAGTAGATACAACAGACCTAGAAATCAAGCCACTTGTGACACTATGTTAACTTGATTAACATTTTTCTTTTAAAACAATTTCTTGGAGACCAAAATTACTCAAAATCTTATTTTTTATTGTTTCGCAGACCATAAAAACTACTGCTTGTTTGTCTCTTGACTGTCTGTTACAAAGTGGATCCACATATGTAATATTTTTTCCGCTAAAAACATTTAAAAAATGCCAGAAGTTGCAATAGATTTAGAATTCAAACCACTTGAGACCTTAGAGGGAACTCAAAGAAACACTATGATGCCAAGGTAGAACTTTAAATGCCTTTGATGGACTGTCCATTTAAGCACGTTTGCGTCTTTATACACAATTACAAAGTGGATCCACATCTGTAATATTTCCGCCTAAAAACAATCCACAATTCGCCAGTAGATAAAATACACCTAGAAATAAAGACACTTCTGATCCTAGCTATGTTAACTTGATTTAAATTTTTATATTAATACAATATCTTGGAGAGGAAAACTACTCAAAATTTTTACTCATATCACTTCACACATCACAATAAACACAGCAAGATTGTGTCTTTACTGTCTGTTACAAAGTAGATCCACAAATGTAAAAATTCCCCCTAAAAATATTTAAAAAAAATGCCAGAACTTGCAACAGATTTAGAATTCAAACCACTTGAGACCTTAGAGGGAACTCAACGAAAGACTATGATGCCAAGGTAGAACTTTAAATGCCTTTGATGGACTGTCCATTTAAGCACGTTTGCATCTTTGCACTCAGTTACAAAGTGTATCCACATCCATAATATTTCCCGCTAAAAAAATAAAAATGCCAGTACCTAAAACAGGGATAGAATACAAGCCAATTGAGACCCTAGAGGGCACTCAAAGAAACACTATGATGCCAAGGTAGAACTTTAAATGCCTTTGATGGACTTTGTCCATTTAGGCACATTTGCATCTTTAGACACAATTACAAAGTGGATCCACATCTGTAATATTTCCGCCTAAAAACAATCCACAATTCGCCAGTACATACAATACACCTAGAAATAAAAACACTTCTGATCTTACCTATGTTAAATTGACTTAAATTTTTATATTAATACAAAATCTTGGAGAGGAAAACTACTCAACATTTGAACTCATATCACTTCACACATCACAATAAACTGCAAGATTGTGTCTTTAGTGTCTGTTACAAAGTAGATCCACAAATTTAATATTTCCCCTTAAAAATATTTTTAAAAAATTCCAAAGTTGCAACAGATTTAGAATTCAAACCACTTGAGACCTTAGAGGGAACTCAAAGAAACACTATGATGCCAAGGTAGAACTTTAAATGCCTTTGATGGACTGTCCATTTAAGCACGTTTGCATCTTTGCACTCAGTTACAAAGTGGATCCACATCCGTAATATTTCCCGCTAAAAAAATAAAAATGCCAGTACCTAAAACAGGGATAGAAATCAAGCCAATTGAGACCCTAGAGGGCACTCAAAGAAACACTTTGATGCCAAGGTAGAACTTTAAATGCCTTTGATGGACTTTGTCCATTTAGGCACATTTGCATCTTTATACACAATTACAAATTGGATCCACATCCGTAATATTTCCCGCTAAAAAAATTAAAACACAAGTACCTAAAACAGGTATAGAATTCAAGCCAATTGAGACGCTAGAGGGCACTCAAAGAAACACTATGATGCCAAGGTAGAACTTTAAATGCCTTTGATGGACTGTCCATTTAAGCACCTTTTCGTCTTTTCACTCAATGACAGAGTGGATCCACATACGTAAAATTTCCGCCTAAAAACATTTAAAAAATGCCAGAAGTTGCAATAGATTTAGAATTCAAACCACTTAAGACCTTATAAGGAACTCAAAGAAACACTATGATGCCAAGGTAGAACTTTAAATGCCTTTGATATACTGTCTATTTAAGCACGTTTGCATCTTTGCACTCAATTACAAAGTGTATCCACATCCGTAATATTTCCCGCTAAAAAAAAAAAAAATGACAGTACCTAAAACAGGGATAGAATTCAAGCCATTTGAGACCCTAGAGGGCACTCAAAGAAACACTATGATGCCAAGGTAGAACTTTAAATGCATTTGATGGACTGTCTATTTAAGCACGTTAGAATCTTTACACTCAATTACAAAGTGGATCCACATCCGTAATATTTCCCGCAAAAAAAATAAAAACGCCAGTACCTAAAACAGGTGTAGAATTCAAGCCAATTGAGACCCTAGAGGGCACTCAAAGAAACACTATGATGCCAAGGTAGAACTTTAAATGCCTTTAATGGACTTTGTCCATTTAAGCACGTTTGCGTCTTTATACACAATTACAAAGTGGATCCACATCTGTAATATTTCTGCCTAAAAAAATAAAAAGGGCAGCAGCTAAAACAGATTTAAAATTCAAGACAATTGAGACCCTAGAGGGCACTCAAAGAAACACTATGATGCCAAGGTAGACCTTTAAATGCCTTTGATGGATTTTGTCCATTTAAGCACGTTTGCGTCTTTATACACAATTACAAAGTGGATCGACATCTGTAATATTTCCAGCTAAAAACAACCCACAAATCGCTAGTATATACAACAGACCTAGAAATCAAGCCACTTGTGAAACTATGTTAACTTGATTAACATTTTTCTTTTAAAACAATTTCTTGGAGACCAAAATTACTCAAAATCTTATTTTTTATTGTTTCGCAGACCACAAAAACTACTGCTAGTTTGTGTCTTTACTGTCTGTTACAAAGTGGATCCACATATGTAATATGTTTTCCGCAAAAAACATTAAAAAAATGTCAGAAGTTGCAATAGATTTAGAATTCAAACCACTTGAGACCTTAGAGGGAACTCAAAGAAACACTATGATGCCAAGGTAGAACTTTAAATGCCTTTGATGGACTTTGTCCATTTAGGCACATTTGCATCTTTATAAACAATTACAAAGTGGATCCACATCTGTAATATTTCCGCCTAAAACAATCCACAATTCGCCAGTAGATACAATACACCTAGAAATAAAGACACTTCTGATCCTAGCTATGTTAACTTGATTTAAATTTTTATATTAATACAATATCTTGGAGAGGAAAATTACTCTAAATTTTTACTCATATCACTTCACACATCACAATAAACACTGCAAGATTGTGTCTTTACTGTCTCTTACGAAGTAGATCCACAAATGTAATATTTCCCCTTAAAAATATTTCTAAAAAATGGCAGAAGTTGCAACAGATTTAGAATTCAAACCACTTGAGACCTTAGAGGGATCTCAACGAAACACTATGATGCCAAGGTAGAACTTTAAATGCCTTTGATGGACTGTCCATTTAAGCACGTTTGCATCTTTGCACTCAGTTACAAAGTGGATCCACATCCGTAATATTTCCCGCTAAAAAAATAAAAATGCCAGTACCTAAAACAGGGATAGATTTCAAGCCAATTGAGACCCTAGAGAGCACTCAAAGAAACACTATGATGCCAAGGTAGAACTTTAAATGCCTTTGATGGACTGTCCATTTAAGCACGTTTGCATATTTGCACTCAATTACAAATTGGATCCACATCCGTAATATTTCCTGTTAAAAAAATTAAAACACCAGTACTTAAAACAGGTATAGAATTCAAGCCAATTGAGACACTAGAGGGCACTCAAAGAAACACTATGATGCCAAGGTAGAACTTTAAATGCCATTGATGGACTGTCCATTTAAGCACCTTTTCGTCTTTTCACTCAATAACAGAGTGGATCCGCATACGTAATATTTCCGCCTTAAAACATTTAAAAAATGCCAGAAGTTGCAATAGATTTAGAATTCAAACCACTTGAGACCTTATAAGGAACTCAAAGAAACACTATGATGCCAAGGTAGAACTTTAAATGCCTTTGATGGACTGTCCATGTAAGCACGTTTGCATCTTTGCACTCAATTACAAAGTGGATCAACATCCGTAATATTTCCCACTAAAAAAATAAAAAACGCCAGTACCTAAAACAGGGATAGAATTCAAGCCATTTGAGACCCTAGAGGGCACTCAAAGAAACACTATGATGCCAAGGTAGAACTTTAAATGCCTTTGATGGACGTTGTCCATTTAAGCACGTTTGCGTATTGATCCACAATTACAAAGTGGATCGACATCTGTAATATTTCCAGCTAAAAACAACCCACAAATCGCTAGTAGATACAACAGACCTAGAAATCAAGCCACTTGTGACACTATGTTAATTTGATTAACATTTTTCTTTTAAAACAATTTCTTGGAGACCAAAATTACTCAAAATCTTATTTTTTATTGTTTCGCAGACCATAAAAACTACTGCTAGTTTGTGTCTTTACTGTGAAGTGGATCCACATATGTAATATTTCGCCTAAAAGCAACCCAGAAATCGCTAGTAGATACAACATACCTAGAATAACAAATCACTTTTCAAGCTATCTATGTTAACTTGATTACAATTTTTCTTTTAATACAATATTTTGGAGACCAAAGTTACTCAAAATCTTAACTTTTACTGTTTCACAGACCATAAAAACTACTGCACGTTTGGGTCTTTGCTGTCTCTTAAAATGTGGATCCACATCTGTAATATTTCCCCATAAAAGCATCAAAAAACGCGAGAAGTTGCAACAGATTTAGAATTCAAAACAATTGAAACCTTAGAGGGGACTCAAAGAAACACTATGATGCCAAGGTAGCACTTTAAATGCCTTTGATGGACTGTCCATTTAAGCACGTTTGCATCTTTGCACTCAGTTACAAAGTGGATCCACATCCGTAATATTTCCCGCTAAAAAAATAAAAACGCCAGTACCTAAAACAGTGATAGAATTCAAGCCAATTGAGACCCTAGAGGGCACTCAAAGAAACACTGTGATGCCAAGGTAGAACTTTAAATGCCTTTGATGGACATTGTTCATTTAGGCATGTTTGCGTCTTTATACACAATTACCAAGTGGATCCACATCTGTAATATTTCTGCCTAAAAAAATAAAAAGGCCAGCAGCTAAAACAGATTTAAAATTCAAGACAATTGAGACCCTAGAGGGCACTCAAAGAAACACTATGATGCCAAGGTAGACCTTTAAATGCCTTTGATGGACTTTGTCCATTTAAGCACGTTTGCGTCTTTATACACAATTACAAAGTGGATCCACATCTGTAATATTTCCAGCTAAAAACAACCCACAAATCGCTAGTAGATACAACAGACCTAGAAATCAAGCCACATGTGACACTATGTTAACTTGATTAACATTTTTCTTTTAAAACAATTTCTTGGAGACCAAAATTACTCAAAATCTTATTTTTTATTGTTTCGCAGACCATAAAAACTACTGTTAGTTTGTGTCTTTACTGTGAAGTGGATCCACATATGTAATATTTCGCCTAAAAGCAACCCAGAAGTCGCTAGTAGATACAACATACCTAGAATAACAAATCACTTTTCAAGCTATCTATGTTAACTTGATTACAATTTTTCTTTTAATACAATATTTTGGAGACCAAAGTTACTCAAAATCTTAACTTTTACTGTTTCACAGACCATAAAAACTACTGCAAGTTTGGGTCTTTGCTGTCTCTTAAAATGTGGATCCACATCTGTAATATTTCCCCATAAAAGCATCAAAAAACGCGAGAAGTTGCAACAGATTTAGAATTCAAAACAATTGAAACCTTAGAGGGGACTCAAAGAAACACTATGATGCCAAGGTAGAACTTTAAATGCCTTTGATGGACTGTCCATTTAAGCACGTTTGCATCTTTGCACTCAGTTACAAAGTGGATCCACATCAGTAATATTTCCCGCTAAAAAAATAAAAACGCCAGTACCTAAAACAGTGATAGAATTCAAGCCAATTGAGACCCTAGAGGGCACTCAAAGAAACACTGTGATGCCAAGGTAGAACTTTAAATGCCTTTGATGGACTTTGTCCATTTAGGCATGTTTGCGTCTTTATACACAATTACAAAGTGGATCCACATCTGTAATATTTCTGCCTAAAAAAATAAAAAGGCCAGCAGCTAAAACAGATTTAAAATTCAAGACAATTGAGACCCTAGAGGGCACTCAAAGAAACACTATGATGCCAAGGTAGACCTTTAAATGCCTTTGATGGACTTTGTCCATTTAAGCACGTTTGCGTCTTTATACACAATTACAAAGTGGATCCACATCTGTAATATTTCCAGCTAAACACAACCCACAAATCGCTAGTAGAATCAACAGACCTAGAAATCAAGCCACTTGTGACACTATGTTAACTTGATTAACATTTTTCTTTTAAAACAATTTCTTGGAGACCAAAATTACTCAAAATCTTATTTTTTATTGTTTCGCAGACCATAAAAACTACTGCTAGTTTGTGTCTTTACTGTCTGTTACAAAGTGGATCCACATATGTAATATTTTTTCCGCTAAAAACATTTAAAAAATGCCAGAAGTTGCAATAGATTTAGAATTCAAACCACTTGAGACCTTACAGGGAACTCAAAGAAACACTATGATGCCAAGGTAGAACTTTAAATGCCTTTGATGGACTTTGTCCATTTAGGCACATTTGCATCTTTATACACAATTACAAAGTGGATCCACATCTGTAATATTTCCGCCTAAAAACAATCCACAATTCGCCAGTAGATACAATACACCAAGACACTTCTGATCCTAGCTATGTTAACTTGATTTAAATTTTTATATTAATACAATATCTTGGAGAGGAAAACTACTAAAAATTTTTACTCATATCACTTCACACATCACAATAAACACTGCAAGATTGTGTCTTTACTGTCTGTTACAAAGTAGATCCACAAATGTAATATTTCCCCTTAAAAATATTTTTAAAAAATGGCAGAAGTTGCAACAGATTTAGAATTCAAACCACTTGAAACCTTAGAGGGAACTCAAAGAAACACTATGATGCCAAGGTAGAACTTTAAATGCCTTTGATGGACTGTCAATTTAAGCATGTTTGCATCTTTGCACTCAGTTACAAAGTGGATCCACATCCGTAATATTTCCCGCTAAAAAAAAAAAATGCCAGTACCTAAAACAGGGATAGAATTCAAGCCAATTGAGACCCTAGAGAGCACTCAAAGAAACACTATGATGCCAAGGTAGAACTTTAAATGCCTTTGATGGACTTTGTCCATTTAAGCACGTTTGCGTCTTTATACACAATTACAAAGTGGATCCACATCTGTAATATTTCTGCCTAAAAAAATAAAAAGGCCAGCAGCAAAAAAAGATATAAAATTCAAGACAACTGAGACCCTAGAGGGCACTCAAAGAAACACTATGATGCCAAGGTAGAACTTTAAATGCCTTTGATGGACATTGTCCATTTAGGCACATTTGCATCTTTATACACAATTACAAAGTGGATCCACATCTCTAATATTTCCGCCTAAAAACAATCCACAATTCGCCAGTAGATACAATACACCTAGAAATAAAGACACTTCTGATCCTAGCTATGTTAAATTGATTTAAATTTTGATATTAATACAATATCTTGGAGAGGAAAACTACTCAAAATTTTTACTCATATCACTTCACACATCACAAAAAAACACTGCAAGATTGTGTCTTTACTGTCTGTTACAAAGTAGATCCACAAATGTAATATTTCCCCTTAAAAATATTTAAAAAAAATGCCAGAAGTTGCAACAGATTTAGAATTCAAACCACTTGAGACCTTAGAGGTAACTCAAAGAAACACTATGATGCCAAGGTAGAACTTTAAATGCCTTTGATGGACTGTCCATTTAAGCACGTTTGCATCTTTGCACTCAGTTACAAAGTGGATCCACATCCGTAATATTTCCCGCTAAAAAAATAAAAATGACAGTACCTAAAACAGGGATAGAATTCAAGCCAATTAAGACCCTAGAGGGCACTCAAAGAAACACTATGATGCCAAGGTAGAACTTTAAATGCCTTTGATGGACTTTGTCCATTTAGGCACATTTGCGTCTTTATACACAATTACAAAGTGGATCCTCATCTGTAATATTTCCACCTAAAAACAACCCACAAATCGCTAGTAGATACAACAGACCTAGAAATCAAGCCACTTGTGATACTATGTTAACTTGATTAAGATTTTTCTTTTAAAACAATTTCTTGGAGACCAAAATTACTCAAAATCTTATTTTTTATTGTTTCGCAGACCATAAAAACTACTGCTAGTTTGTGTCTTTACTGTCTGTTACAAAGTGGATCCAAATATGTAATATTTCCCACTAAAAACATTTTAAAAATGCCAGAAGTTGCAATAGATTTAGAATTCAAACCACTTGAGACCTTATAGGAACCTCAAAGAAACACTATGATGCCAAGGTAGAACTTTAAATGCCTTTGATGGACTGTCCATTTAAGCACGTTTGCATATTTGCACTCAATTACAAATTGGATCCACATCCGTAATATTTCCCGTTAAAAAAATTAAAACACCAGTACCTAAAACAGGTATAGAATTCAAGCCAATTGAGACGCTAGAGGGCACTCAAAGAAACACTATGATGCCAAGGTAGAACTTTAAATGCCTTTGATGGTCTTTGTCCATTTAGGCACATTTGCATCTTTATACACAATTACAAAGTGGATCCACATCTGTAATATTTCCGCCTAAAAACAATCCACAATTCGCCAGTAGATACAATACACCTAGAAATAAAGACACTTCTGATCCTAGCTATGTTAAATTGATTTAAATTTTTATATTAATACAATATCTTGGAGAGGAAAACTACTCAAAATTTTTACTCATATCACTTCACACATCACAAAAAACACTGCAAGATTGTGTCTTTACTGTCTGTTACAAAGTAGATCCACAAATGTAATATTTCCCCTTAAAAATATTTAAAAAAAATGCCAGAAGTTGCAACAGATTTAGAATTCAAACCACTTGAGACCTTAGAGGGAACTCAAAGAAACACTATGATGCCAAGGTAGAACTTTAAATGCCTTTGATGGACTGTCCATTTAAGCACGTTTGCATCTTTGCACTTAGTTACAAAGTGGATCCACATCCGTAATATTTCCCGCTAAAAAAATAAAAATGCCAGTACCTAAAACAGGGATAGAATTCAAGCCAATTGAGACCCTAGAGGGCACTCAAAGAAACACTATGATGCCAAGGTAGAACTTTAAATGCCTTTGATGGACTTTGTCCATTTAGGCACATTTGCGTCTTTATACACAATTACAAAGTGGATCCTCATCTGTAATATTTCCGCCTAAAAACAACCCACAAATCGCTAGTACATACAACAGACCTAGAAATCAAGCCACTTGTGATACTATGTTAACTTGATTAAGATTTTTCTTTTAAAACAATTTCTTGGAGACCAAAATTACTCAAAATCTTATTTTTTATTGTTTCGCAGACCATAAAAACTACTGCTAGTTTGTGTCTTTACTGTCTGTTACAAAGTGGATCCAAATATGTAATATTTCCCCCTAAAAACAATCCACAATTCGCCAGTAGATACAATACACATAGAAATAAAGACACTTCTGATTCTAGCTATGTTAACTTGATTTAAATTTTTATATTAATACAATATCTTGGAGAGGAAAACTACTAAAAGTTTTTACTCATATCACTTCACACATCACAATAAACACTGCAAGATTGTGTCTTTACTGTCTGTTACGAAGTAGATCCACAAATGTAATATTTCCCCTTAAAAATATTTCTAAAAAATGGCAGAAGTTGCAACAGATTTAGAATTCAAACCACTTGAGACCTTATAGGAACCTCAAAGAAACACTATGATGCCAAGGTAGAACTTTAAATGCCTTTGATAGACTGTCCATTTAAGCACGTTTGCGTCTTTATACACAATTACAAAGTGGATCCACATCTGTAATATTTCCGCCTAAAAACAATCCACAATTCGCCAGTAGATACAATACACCAAGACACTTCTGATCCTAGCTATGTTAACTTGATTTAAATTTTTATATTAATACAATATCTTGGAGAGGAAAACTACTAAAAGTTTTTACTCATATCACTTCACACATCACAATAAACACTGCAAGATTGTGTCTTTACTGTCTGTTACAAAGTAGATCCACAAATGTAATATTTCCACTTAAAAATATTTTAAAAAAATGGCAGAAGTTGCAACAGATTTAGAATTCAAACCACTTGAAACCTTAGAGGGAACTCAAAGAAACACTGTGATGCCAAGGTAGAACTTTAAATGCCTTTGATGGACTGTCAATTTAAGCACGTTTGCATCTTTGCACTCAGTTACAAAGTGGATCCACATCCGTAATATTTCCCGCTAAAAAAATAAAAATGACAGTACCTAAAACAGGGATAGAATTCAAGCCAATTAAGACCCTAGAGGGCACTCAAAGAAACACTATGATGCCAAGGTAGAACTTTAAATGCCTTTGATGGACTTTGTCCATTTAGGCACATTTGCGTCTTTATACACAATTACAAAGTGGATCCTCATCTGTAATATTTCCACCTAAAAACAACCCACAAATCGCTAGTAGATACAACAGACCTAGAAATCAAGCCACTTGTGATACTATGTTAACTTGATTAAGATTTTTCTTTTAAAACAATTTCTTGGAGACCAAAATTACTCAAAATCTTATTTTTTATTGTTTCGCAGACCATAAAAACTACTGCTAGTTTGTGTCTTTACTGTCTGTTACAAAGTGGATCCAAATATGTAATATTTCCCACTAAAAACATTTTAAAAATGCCAGAAGTTGCAATAGATTTAGAATTCAAACCACTTGAGACCTTATAGGAACCTCAAAGAAACACTATGATGCCAAGGTAGAACTTTAAATGCCTTTGATGGACTGTCCATTTAAGCACGTTTGCATATTTGCACTCAATTACAAATTGGATCCACATCCGTAATATTTCCCGTTAAAAAAATTAAAACACCAGTACCTAAAACAGGTATAGAATTCAAGCCAATTGAGACGCTAGAGGGCACTCAAAGAAACACTATGATGCCAAGGTAGAACTTTAAATGCCTTTGATGGTCTTTGTCCATTTAGGCACATTTGCATCTTTATACACAATTACAAAGTGGATCCACATCTGTAATATTTCCGCCTAAAAACAATCCACAATTCGCCAGTAGATACAATACACCTAGAAATAAAGACACTTCTGATCCTAGCTATGTTAAATTGATTTAAATTTTTATATTAATACAATATCTTGGAGAGGAAAACTACTCAAAATTTTTACTCATATCACTTCACACATCACAAAAAACACTGCAAGATTGTGTCTTTACTGTCTGTTACAAAGTAGATCCACAAATGTAATATTTCCCCTTAAAAATATTTAAAAAAAATGCCAGAAGTTGCAACAGATTTAGAATTCAAACCACTTGAGACCTTAGAGGGAACTCAAAGAAACACTATGATGCCAAGGTAGAACTTTAAATGCCTTTGATGGACTGTCCATTTAAGCACGTTTGCATCTTTGCACTTAGTTACAAAGTGGATCCACATCCGTAATATTTCCCGCTAAAAAAATAAAAATGCCAGTACCTAAAACAGGGATAGAATTCAAGCCAATTGAGACCCTAGAGGGCACTCAAAGAAACACTATGATGCCAAGGTAGAACTTTAAATGCCTTTGATGGACTTTGTCCATTTAGGCACATTTGCGTCTTTATACACAATTACAAAGTGGATCCTCATCTGTAATATTTCCGCCTAAAAACAACCCACAAATCGCTAGTACATACAACAGACCTAGAAATCAAGCCACTTGTGATACTATGTTAACTTGATTAAGATTTTTCTTTTAAAACAATTTCTTGGAGACCAAAATTACTCAAAATCTTATTTTTTATTGTTTCGCAGACCATAAAAACTACTGCTAGTTTGTGTCTTTACTGTCTGTTACAAAGTGGATCCAAATATGTAATATTTCCCCCTAAAAACAATCCACAATTCGCCAGTAGATACAATACACATAGAAATAAAGACACTTCTGATTCTAGCTATGTTAACTTGATTTAAATTTTTATATTAATACAATATCTTGGAGAGGAAAACTACTAAAAGTTTTTACTCATATCACTTCACACATCACAATAAACACTGCAAGATTGTGTCTTTACTGTCTGTTACGAAGTAGATCCACAAATGTAATATTTCCCCTTAAAAATATTTCTAAAAAATGGCAGAAGTTGCAACAGATTTAGAATTCAAACCACTTGAGACCTTATAGGAACCTCAAAGAAACACTATGATGCCAAGGTAGAACTTTAAATGCCTTTGATAGACTGTCCATTTAAGCACGTTTGCGTCTTTATACACAATTACAAAGTGGATCCACATCTGTAATATTTCCGCCTAAAAACAATCCACAATTCGCCAGTAGATACAATACACCAAGACACTTCTGATCCTAGCTATGTTAACTTGATTTAAATTTTTATATTAATACAATATCTTGGAGAGGAAAACTACTAAAAGTTTTTACTCATATCACTTCACACATCACAATAAACACTGCAAGATTGTGTCTTTACTGTCTGTTACAAAGTAGATCCACAAATGTAATATTTCCACTTAAAAATATTTTTAAAAAATGGCAGAAGTTGCAACAGATTTAGAATTCAAACCACTTGAAACCTTAGAGGGAACTCAAAGAAACACTGTGATGCCAAGGTAGAACTTTAAATGCCTTTGATGGACTGTCAATTTAAGCACGTTTGCATCTTTGCACTCAGTTACAAAGTGGATCCACATCCGTAATATTTCCCGCTAAAAAAATAAAAATGCCAGTACCTAAAACAGGGATAGAATTCAAGCCAATTGAGACCCTAGAGAGCACTCAAAGAAACACTATGATGCCAAGGTAGAACTTTAAATGCCTTTGATGGACTTTGTCCATTTAAGCACGTTTGCGTCTTTATACACAATTACAAAGTGGATCCACATCTGTAATATTTCTGCCTAAAAAAATAAAAAGGCCAGCAGCAAAAAAAGATATAAAATTCAAGACAACTGAGACCCTAGAGGGCACTCAAAGAAACACTATGATGCCAAGGTAGAACTTTAAATGCCTTTGTTGGACATTGTCCATTTAGGCACATTTGCATCTTTATACACAATTACAAAGTGGATCCACATCTCTAATATTTCCGCCTAAAAACAATCCACAATTCGCCAGTAGATACAATACACCTAGAAATAAAGACACTTCTGATCCTAGCTATGTTAAATTGATTTAAATTTTTATATTAATACAATATCTTGGAGAGGAAAACTACTCAAAATTTTTACTCATATCACTTCACACATCACAAAAAAACACTGCAAGATTGTGTCTTTACTGTCTGTTACAAAGTAGATCCACAAATGTAATATTTCCCCTTAAAAATATTAAAAAAAAATGCCAGAAGTTGCAACAGATTTAGAATTCAAACCACTTGAGACCTTAGAGGGAACTCAAAGAAACACTATGATGCCAAGGTAGAACTTTAAATGCCTTTGATGGACTGTCCATTTAAGCACGTTTGCATCTTTGCACTCAGTTACAAAGTGGATCCACATCCGTAATATTTCCCGCTAAAAAAATAAAAATGCCAGTACCTAAAACAGGGATAGAATTCAAGCCAATTGAGACCCTAGAGGGCACTCAAAGAAACACTATGATGCCAAGGTAGAACTTTAAATGCCTTTGATGGACTTTGTCCATTTAGGCACATTTGCATCTTTATACACAATTACAAAGTGGATCCTCATCTGTAATATTTCCACCTAAAAACAACCCACAAATCGCTAGTAGATACAACAGACCTAGAAATCAAGCCACTTGTGATACTATGTTAACTTGATTAAGATTTTTCTTTTAAAACAATTTCTTGGAGACCAAAATTACTCAAAATCTTATTTTTTATTGTTTCGCAGACCATAAAAACTACTGCTAGTTTGTGTCTTTACTGTCTGTTACAAAGTGGATCCAAATATGTAATATTTCCCACTAAAAACATTTTAAAAATGCCAGAAGTTGCAATAGATTTAGAATTCAAACCACTTGAGACCTTATAGGAACCTCAAAGAAACACTATGATGCCAAGGTAGAACTTTAAATGCCTTTGATGGACTGTCCATTTAAGCACGTTTGCATATTTCACTCAATTACAAATTGGATCCACATCCGTAATATTTCCCGTTAAAAAAATTAAAACACCAGTACCTAAAACAGGTATAGAATTCAAGCCAATTGAGACGCTAGAGGGCACTCAAAGAAACACTATGATGCCAAGGTAGAACTTTAAATGCCTTTGATGGACTGTCCATTTAAGCACCTTTTCGTCTTTTCACTCAATAACAGAGTGGATCCACATACGTAATATTTCCGCCTAAAAACATTTAAAAAATGCCAGAAGTTGCAATAGATTTAGAATTCAAACCACTTGAGACCTTAGAGGGAACTCAAAGAAACACGATGATGCCAAGGTAGAACTTTAAATGCCTTTGATGGACTGTCCATTTAAGCACGTTTGCGTCTTTATGCACAATTACAAAGTGGATCCACATCTGTAATATTTCTGCCTAAAAACAATCCACAATTCGCCAGTAGATACAATACACATAGAAATAAAGACACTTCTGATTCTAGCTATGTTAACTTGATTTAAATTTTTATATTAATACAATATCTTGGAGAGGAAAACTACTCAAAATTTTTACTCATATCACTTCACACATAACAATAAACACTGCAAGATTGTGTCTTTACTGTCTGTTACGAAGTAGATCCACAAATGTAATATTTCCCCTTAAAAATATTTCTAAAAAATGGCAGAAGTTGCAACAGATTTAGAATTCAAACCACTTGAGACCTTAGAGGGAACTCAAAGAAACACTATGATGCCAAGGTAGAACTTTAAATGCCTTTGATGGACTGTCCATTTAAGCACGTTTGCATCTTTGCACTCAGTTACAAAGTGGATCCACATCCGTAATATTTTCCGCTAAAAAAATAAAAATGGCAGTACCTAAAACAGGGATAGAATTCAAGCCAATTGAGACCCTAGAGAGCACTCAAAGAAACACTATGATGCCAAGGTAGAACTTTAAATGCCTTTGATGGTCTTTGTCCATTTAGGCACATTTGCATCTTTATACACAATTACAAAGTGGATCCACATCTGTAATATTTCCGCCTAAAAACAATCCACAATTCGCCAGTAGATACAATACACCTAGAAATAAAGACACTTCTGATCCTAGCTATGTTAAATTGATTTAAATTTTTATATTAATACAATATCTTGGAGAGGAAAACTACTCAAAATTTTTACTCATATCACGTCACACATCACAAAAAACACTGCAAGATTGTATCTTTACTGTCTGCTACAAAGTAGATCCACAAATGTAATATTTCCCCTTAAAAATATAAAAAAAAAATGCCAGAAGTTGCAACAGATTTAGAATTCAAACCACTTGAGACCTTAGAGGGAACTCAAAGAAACACTATGATGCCAAGGTAGAACTTTAAATGCCTTTGATGGACTGTCCATTTAAGCACGTTTGCATCTTTGCACTCAGTTACAAAGTGGATCCACATCCGTAATATTTCCCGCTAAAAAAATAAAAATGCCAGTACCTAAAACAGGGATAGAATTCAAGCCAATTGAGACCCTAGAGGGCACTCAAAGAAACACTATGATGCCAAGGTAGAACTTTAAATGCCTTTGATGGACTTTGTCCATTTAGGCACATTTGCGTCTTTATACACAATTACAAAGTGGATCCTCATCTGTAATATTTCCGCCTAAAAACAACCCACAAATCGCTAGTAGATACAACAGACCTAGAAATCAAGCCATTTGTGATACTATGTTAACTTGATTAAGATTTTTCTTTTAAAACAATTTCTTGGAGACCAAAATTACTCAAAATCTTATTTTTTATTGTTTCGCAGACCATAAAAACTACTGCTAGTTTGTGTCTTTACTGTCTGTTACAAAGTGGATCCACATACGTAATGATTCCGCCTAAAAACATTTAAAAAATGCCAGAAGTTGCAATAGATTTAGAATTCAAACCACTTGAGACCTTATAAGGAACTCAAAGAAACACTATGATGCCAAGGTAGAACTTTAAATGCCTTTGATGGTGTAGCAACAATCACTTTCTGGGGAATAATTAACTCAAATGAAGTGAATATTCATGAGTCTATGAATATAACGTGCTTATTGCTTACAAATATTAAATTACCCAAAGAGGGAATATTTAATCATTTAAAGGTAACCTTTACTAGAATTAATTTAAGTTAATCTAGACAATTTGTTCGTCCAGCGAACTGGAAGCTAGACTTCCTTATCAAAATTCAATAAAAATACCCTTCTTACAAACTCCAAGAAATATTAATCTTCTGATCAGGAAAAAACAATATTTTCTGTGTCTGTACTACTAAGATTACTGAAATTACTTCATATAAAACAAAGCTCGTAGCGTAGATCACACGATTCAGGGACTTCGATTTCAATGAGCAATAAAACAATTCAATTCAAGCAAATTATAGGATTTAATAAAAACAGACTAAAGAGTACATAACTACAATTCACACGGAGTAAATATGAGTGTATAGCAAAACGAAAATACAATTTAAACAAGGTAAATGAACAAGAATAATAATGAGATAAATGAGAGAGGGAGATAAAGAGAGTGAGAGAGAGAGGGAGAGAAAGTGAAAGTGAAAGCAATCTCAGCGTGGCAATTTCAAACAGTTAACTTTGCAAGAGACCCCAAGTCATTGAATGATTTCACAAACATGGAATAGCCTAGACAACCTTAAACAGCAATTTTAGTTGCGATATAAGAAAGTACTTGCTTTGATTTGGCTCTTGTGCGTAGCTGCGCTCAAATTGTCCGGTCTGTGCAGCCTCAGCGTGGTTCTTTCCAGAGCAGATGATGTGTGAACTCGATGGTTAACGCGAAGGTAGACTTTGCCAAAAGATGACTAGACTTGAGTTCGTTTGGCTCGTGAAGGCAATTGAACGAAGTCAAATATCAGCAGACAATAAAGAAAAACTAGAATGAAACGAAAAGTAAAGAAGAATAAACGGAGAACTTCTTGATGTCCGGTTGCAAAGCTGGGAATCCTCTTTTCTCTCTGGCGGAATGCCCCGAATACAGGTTTCCCTGAGCTTTTAAGTAAATCTAGGTTTACACCTATTTTTTAGTATGAGCCAATGAAGTGTAAACAAACGAAGGCGGGAAAAATCTTCTTTGTTTGCTGATCTCCGCCCACTGGTCTAATTTATGGCGATGTCAAAGTTAAAAATTTTTCTTAAGCAAGATCGTTCCTCTGAAACAATGCATCTTTTTGTAATTTGCTATCAAGATTCGTTACAGTCGTGTTTTTACGATTATGCCGACACCAAGAAATATGATTTTACCAGTCCCGTATCCAAAGGTACAGAGTTATTATTAACTAAATGCATCTAAAGTTTGCATTAAACACACAGTAACATTCATATATTCCACGATGCTGCATACATACATTTGAGCACAAAAAGGGAGACATTAAAATACATTTAGAGGTAGTTTAAGTAAAATAAGGTCCATGGGCCAGCCAAAAATGCTTGTGCCTGTTTTTGAGTGTGTGTGCGTCTCATGAATGTGTGTGCGTCTGTTTCACTGGAATGTGCGATCAAGAAAGGGGGGGGGGGGGGTGTTTGTCGTCCCTTTTGAAGTTCGATATCGCATCTCTGGATAGTCTCCAAGGTGTTATAACTCTCATCCCCGCCAGGACGTTGCTGTCATGGTGGCGCCCAGGGTGGTGAGTTATGTTGTAAGAGGGTTGTAAAACGAAAGTCCTTGTTTTTTCTTTAACTCACGTTCTGGTCTTTGAGTGTAGAAGTTCTCAAAAGGGTCAGGATTCATTAACATGGAACAGATGGTTGAATACCATCCGCTCATTGGTGTTACAATGGACTGTCCATGTAAGCACGTTTGCATCTTTGCACTCAATTACAAAGTGGATCAACATCCGTAATATTTCCCACTAAAAAAATAAAAACGCCAGTACCTAAAACAGGGATAGAATTCAAGCCAATTGAGACCCTAGAGGGCACTCAAAGAAACACTATGTTGCCAAGGTAGAACTTTAAATGCCTTTGATGGACTTTGTCCATTTAAGCACGTTTGTGTCTTGATCCACAATTACAAAGTGGATCGACATCTGTAATATTTCCAGCTAAAAACAACCCACAAATCGCTAGTAGATACAACAGACCTAGAAATCAAGCCACTTGTGACACTATGTTAATTTGATTAACATTTTTCTTTTAAAACAATTTCTTGGAGACCAAAATTACTCAAAATCTTATTTTTTTATTGTTTCGCAGACCATAAAAACTACTGCTAGTTTGTGTCTTTACTGTGAAGTGGATCCACATATGTAATATTTCGCCTAAAAGCAACCCAGAAATCGCTAGTAGATACAACATACCTAGAATACCAAATAACTTTTCAAGCTATCTATGTTAACTTGATTACAATTTTTCTTTTAATACAATATTTTGGAGACCAAAGTTACTCAAAATCTTAACCTTTACTGTTTCACAGACCATAAAAACTACTGCAAGTTTGGGTCTTTGCTGTCTCTTAAAATGTGGATCCACATCTGTAATATTTCCCCATAAAAGCATCAAAAAACGCCAGAAGTTGCAACAGATTTAGAATTCAAAACAATTGAAACCTTAGAGGGGACTCAAAGAAACACTATGATGCCAAGGTAGAACTTTAAATGCCTTTGATGGACTGTCCATTTAAGCACGTTTGCATCTTTGCACTCAGTTACAAAGTGGATCCACATCCGTAATATTTCCCGCTAAAAAAATAAAAACGCCAGTACCTAAAACAGTGATAGAATTCAAGCCAATTGAGACCCTAGAGGGCACTCAAAGAAACACTGTGATGCCAAGGTAGAACTTTAAATGCCTTTGATGGACATTGTCCATTTAGGCATGTTTGCGTCTTTATACACAATTACAAAGTGGATCCACATCTGTAATATTTCTGCCTAAAAAAATAAAAAGGCCAGCAGCTAAAACAGATTTAAAATTCAAGACAATTGAGACCCTAGAGGGCACTCAAAGAAACACTATGATGCCAAGGTAGACCTTTAAATGCCTTTGATGGACTTTGTCCATTTAAGCACGTTTGCGTCTTTATACACAATTACAAAGTGGATCCACATCTGTAATATTTCCAGCTAAAAACAACCCACAAATCGCTAGTAGATACAACAGACCTAGAAATCAAGCCACATGTGACACTATGTTAACTTGATTAACATTTTTCTTTTAAAACAATTTCTTGGAGACCAAAATTACACAAAATCTTATTTTTTATTGTTTCGCAGACCATAAAAACTACTGTTAGTTTGTGTCTTTACTGTGAAGTGGATCCACATATGTAATATTTCGCCTAAAAGCAACCCAGAAATCGTTAGTAGATACAACATACCTAGAATAACAAATCACTTTTCAAGCTATCTATGTTAACTTGATTACAATTTTTCTTTTAATACAATATTTTGGAGACCAAAGTTACTCAAAATCTTAACTTTTACTGTTTCACAGACCATAAAAACTACTGCAAGTTTGGGTCTTTGCTGTCTCTTAAAAAGTGGATCCACATCTGTAATATTTCCCCATAAAAGCATCAAAAAGTTGCAACAGATTTAGAATTCAAAACAATTGAAACCTTAGAGGGGACTCAAAGAAACACTATGATGCCATTAAATGCCTTTGATGGACTGTCCATTTAAGCACGTTTGCGTCTTTATACACAATTACAAAGTGGATCCACATCTGTAATATTTCTGCCTAAAAAAATAAAAAGGCCAGCAGCTAAAACAGATTTAAAATTCAAGACAATTGAGACCCTAGAGGGCACTCAAAGAAACACTATGATGCCAAGGTAGACCTTAAAATGCCTTTGATGGACTTTGTCCATTTAAGCCCGTTTGCGTCTTTATACACAATTACAAAGTGGATCGACATCTGTAATATTTCCAGCTAAACACAACCCACAAATCGCTAGTAGATACAACAGACCTAGAAATCAAGCCACTTGTGACACTATGTTAACTTGATTAACATTTTTCTTTTAAAACAATTTCTTGGAGACCAAAATTACTCAAAATCTTATTTTTTATTGTTTCGCAGACCATAAAAACTACTGCTAGTTTGTGTCTTTACTGTCTGTTACAAAGTGGATCCACATATGTAATATTTTTTCCGCTAAAAACATTTAAACAATGCCAGAAGTTGCAATAGATTTAGAATTCAAACCACTTGAGACCTTAGAGGGAACTCAAAGAAACACTATGATGCCAAGGTGGAACTTTAAATGCCTTTGATGGACTGTCCATTTAAGCACGTTTGCGTCTTTATACACAATTACAAAGTGGATCCACATCTGTAATATTTCCGCCTAAAAACATTCCACAATTCGCCAGTAGATACAATACACCAAGACACTTGTGATCCTAGCTATGTTAACTTGATTTAAATTTTTATATTAATACAATATCTTGGAGAGGAAAACTACTCAAAATTTTTACTCATATCACTTCACACATCACAATAAACACTGCAAGATTGTGTCTTTACTGTCTGTTACAAAGTAGATCCACAAATTTAATATTTCCCCTTAAAAATATTTTTAAAAAATGGCAGAAGTTGCAACAGATTTAGAATTCAAACCACTTGAAACCTTAGAGGGAACTCAAATAAACACTATGATGCCAAGGTAGAACTTTAAATGCCTTTGATGGACTGTCAATTTAAGCACGTTTGCATCTTTGCACTCAGTTACAAAGTGGATCCACATCCGTAATATTTCCCGCTAAAAAAAATAAAAATGCCAGTACCTAAAACAGGGATAGAATTCAAGCCAATTGAGACCCTAGAGAGCACTCAAAGAAACACTATGATGCCAAGGTAGAACTTTAAATGCCTTTGATGGTCTTTGTCCATTTAAGCACGTTTGCGTCTTTATACACAATTACAAAGTGGATCCACATCTGTAATATTTCTGCCTAAAAAAATAAAAAGGCCAGCAGCATAAAAAGATATAAAATTCAAGACAATTGAGACCCTAGAGGGCACTCAAAGAAACACTATGATGCCAAGGTAGAACTTTAAATGCCTTTGATGGTCTTTGTCCATTTAGGCAAATTTGCATCTTTATACACAATTACAAAGTGGATCCACATCTGTAATATTTACGCCTAAAAACAATCCACAATTCGCCAGTAGATACAATACACCTAGAAATAAAGACACTTCTGATCCTAGCTATGTTAAATTGATTTAAATTTTTATATTAATACAATATCTTGGAGAGGAAAACTACTCAAAATTTTTACTCATATCACGTCACACATCAGAAAAAACACTGCAAGATTGTTTCTTTACTGTCTGTTACAAAGTAGATCCACAAATGTAATATTTCCCCTTAAAAATATAAAAAAAAAAATGCCAGAAGTTGCAACAGATTTAGAATTCAAACCACTTGAGACCTTAGAGGGAACTCAAAGAAACACTATGATGCCAAGGTAGAACTTTAAATGCCTTTGATGGACTGTCCATTTAAGCACGTTTGCATCTTTGCACTCAGTTACAAAGTGGATCCACATCCGTAATATTTCCCGCTAAAAAAATAAAAATGCCAGTACCTAAAACAGGGATAGAATTCAAGCCAATTGAGACGCTAGAGGGCACTCAAAGAAACACTATGATGCCAAGGTAGAACTTTAAATGCCTTTGATGGACTGTCCATTTAAGCACCTTTTCGTCTTTTCACTCAATAACAGAGTGGATCCACATACGTAATATTTCCGCCTAAAAACATTTAAAAAATGCCAGAAGTTGCAATAGATTTAGAATTCAAACCTCTTGAGACCTTAGAGGGAACTCAGAGAAACACTATGATGCCAAGGTAGAACTTTAAATGCCTTTGATGGACTGTCCATTTAAGCACGTTTGCGTCTTTATACACAATTACAAAGTGGATCCACATCTGTAATATTTCTGCCTAAAAACAATCCACAATTCGCCAGTAGATACAATACACATAGAAATAAAAACACTTCTGATTCTAGCTATGTTAACTTGATTTAAATTTTTATATTAATACAATATCTTGGAGAGGAAAACTACTCAAAATTTTTACTCATATCACTTCACACATAACAATAAACACTGCAAGATTGTGTCTTTACTGTCTGTTACGAAGTAGATCCACAAATGTAATATTTCCCCTTAAAAATATTTCTAAAAAATGGCAGAAGTTGCAACAGATTTAGAATTCAAACCACTTGAGACCTTAGAGGGAACTCAAAGAAACACTATGATGCCAAGGTAGAACTTTAAATGCCTTTGATGGACTGTCCATTTAAGCACGTTTGCATCTTTGCACTCAGTTACAAAGTGGATCCACATCCGTAATATTTTCCGCTAAAAAAATAAAAATGCCAGTACCTAAAACAGGGATAGAATTCAAGCCAATTGAGACCCTAGAGAGCACTCAAAGAAACACTATGATGCCAAGGTAGAACTTTAAATGCCTTTGATGGACTTTGTCCATTTAAGCACGTTTGCGTCTTTATACACAATTACAAAGTGGATCCACATCTGTAATATTTCTGCCTAAAAAAATAAAAAGGCCAGCAGCATAAAAAGATATAAAATTCAAGACAATTGAGACCCTAGAGGGCACTCAAAGAAACACTATGATGCCAAGGTAGAACTTTAAATGCCTTTGATGGTCTTTGTCCATTTAGGCACATTTGCATCTTCATACACAATTACAAAGTGGATCCACATCTGTAATATTTCCGCCTAAAAATAATCCACAATTCGCCAGTAGATACAATACACCTAGAAATAAAGACACTTCTGATCCTAGCTATGTTAAATTGATTTAAATTTTTATATTAATACAATATCTTGGAGAGGAAAACTACTCAAAATTTTTACTCATATCACGTCACACATCACAAAAAACACTGCAAGATTGTGTCTTTACTGTCTGTTACAAAGTAGATCCACAAATGTAATATTTCCCCTTAAAAATATAAAAAAAAAATGCCAGAAGTTGCAACAGATTTAGAATTCAAACCACTTGAGACCTTAGAGGGAACTCAAAGAAACACTATGATGCCAAGGTAGAACTTTAAATGCTTTTGATGGACTGTCCATTTAAGCATGTTTGCATCTTTGCACTCAGTTACAAAGTGGATCCACATCCGTAATATTTCCCGCTAAAAAAATAAAAATGCCAGTACCTAAAACAGGGATAGAATTCAAGCCAATTGAGACCCTAGAGGGCACTCAAAGAAACACTATGATGCCAAGATAGAACTTTAAATGCCTTTGATGGACTTTGTCCATTTAGGCACATTTGCGTCTCCATACACAATTACAAAGTGGATCCTCATCTGTAATATTTCCGCCTAAAAACAACCCACAAATCGCTAGTAGATACAACAGACCTAGAAATCAAGCCACTTGTGATACTATGTTAACTTGAATAAGATTTTTCTTTTAAAACAATTTCTTCGAGACCAAAATTACTCAAAATCTTATTTTTTATTGTTTCGCAGACCATAAAAACTACTGCTAGTTTGTGTCTTTACTGTCTGTTACAAAGTGGATCCACATACGTAATGATTCCGCCTAAAAACATTAAAAAAATGCCAGAAGTTGCAATAGATTTAGAATTCAAACCAATTGAGACCTTATAAGGAACTCAAAGAAACACTATGATGCCAAGGTAGAACTTTAAATGCCTTTGATGGACTGTCCATGTAAGCACGTTTGCATCTTTGCACTCAATTACAAAGTGGATCAACATCCGTAATATTTCCCACTAAAAAAATAAAAACGCCAGTACCTAAAACAGGGATAGAATTCAAGCCAATTGAGACCCTAGAGGGCACTCAAAGAAACACTATGTTGCCAAGGTAGAACTTTAAATGCCTTTGATGGACGTTGTCCATTTAAGCACGTTTGCGTCTTTATACACAATTACAAAGTGGATCCACATCTGTAATATTTCTGCCTAAAAAAATAAAAAGGCCAGCAGCTAAAACAGATTTAAAATTCAAGACAATTGAGACCCTAGAGGGCACTCAAAGAAACACTATGATGCCAAGGTAGACCTTTAAATGCCTTTGATGGACTTTGTCCATTTAAGCACGTTTGCGTCTTGATCCACAATTACAAAGTGGATCGACATCTGTAATATTTCCAGCTAAAAACAACCCACAAATCGCTAGTAGATACAACAGACCTAGAAATCAAGCCACTTGTGACACTATGTTAACTTGATTAACATTTTTCTTTTAAAACAATTTCTTGGAGACCAAAATTACTCAAAATCTTATTTTTTATTGTTTCGCAGACCATAAAAACTACTGCTAGTTTGTGTCTTTACTGTCTGTTACAAAGTGGATCCACATATGTAATATTTTTTCCGCTAAAAACATTTAAAAAATGCCAGAAGTTGCAATAGATTTAGAATTCAAACCACTTGAGACCTTAGAGGGAACTCAAAGAAACACTATGATGCCAAGGTAGAACTTTAAATGCCTTTGATGGACTGTCCATTTAAGCACGTTTGCGTCTTTATACACAATTACAAAGTGGATCCACATCTGTAATATTTCCGCCTAAAAACATTCCACAATTCGCCAGTAGATACAATACACCAAGACACTTGTGATCCTAGCTATGTTAACTTGATTTAAATTTTTATATTAATACAATATCTTGGAGAGGAAAACTACTCAAAATTTTTACTCATATCACTTCACACATCACAATAAACACTGCAAGATTGTGTCTTTACTGTCTGTTACAAAGTAGATCCACAAATTTAATATTTCCCTTTAAAAAATATTTTTAAAAAATGGCAGAAGTTGCAACAGATTTAGAATTCAAACCACTTGAAACCTTAGAGGGAACTCAAAGAAACACTATGATGCCAAGGTAGAACTTTAAATGCCTTTGATGGACTGTCAATTTAAGCACGTTTGCATCTTTGCACTCAGTTACAAAGTGGATCCACATCCGTAATATTTCCCGCTAAAAAAAATAAAAATGCCAGTACCTAAAACAGGGATAGAATTCAAGCCAATTGAGACCCTAGAGAGCACTCAAAGAAACACTATGATGCCAAGGTAGAACTTTAAATGCCTTTGATGGTCTTTGTCCATTTAAGCACGTTTGCGTCTTTATACACAATTACAAAGTGGATCCACATCTGTAATATTTCTGCCTAAAAAAATAAAAAGGCCAGCAGCATAAAAAGATATAAAATTCAAGACAATTGAGACCCTAGAGGGCACTCAAAGAAACACTATGATGCCAAGGTAGAACTTTAAATGCCTTTGATGGTCTTTGTCCATTTAGGCACATTTGCATCTTTATACACAATTACAAAGTGGATCCACATCTGTAATATTTCCGCCTAAAAACAATCCACAATTCGCCAGTAGATACAATACACCTAGAAATAAAGACACTTCTGATCCTAGCTATGTTAAATTGATTTAAATTTTTATATTAATACAATATCTTGGAGAGGAAAACTACTCAAAATTTTTACTCATATCACGTCACACATCACAAAAAACACTGCAAGATTGTGTCTTTACTGTCTGTTACAAAGTAGATCCACAAATGTAATATTTCCCCTTAAAAATATAAAAAAAAAATGCCAGAAGTTGCAACAGATTTAGAATTCAAACCACTTGAGACCTTAGAGGGAACTCAAAGAAACACTATGATGCCAAGGTAGAACTTTAAATGCCTTTGATGGACTGTCCATTTTAGCACGTTTGCATCTTTGCACTCAGTTACAAAGTGGATCCACATCCGTAATATTTCCCGCTAAAAAAATAAAAATGCCAGTACCTAAAACAGGGATAGAATTCAAGCCAATTGAGACCCTAGAGGGCACTAAAAGAAACACTATGATGCCAAGGTAGACCTTTAAATGCCTTTGATGGACTTTGTCCATTTAGGCACATTTGCGTCTTCATACACAATTACAAAGTGGATCCTCATCTGTAATATTTCCGCCTAAAAACAACCCACAAATCGCTAGTAGATACAACAGACCTAGAAATCAAGCCACTTGTGATACTATGTTAACTTGATTAAGATTTTTCTTTTAAAACAATTTCTTGGAGACCAAAATTACTCAAAATCTTATTTTTTATTGTTTCGCAGACCATAAAAACTACTGCTAGTTTGTGTCTTTACTGTTTGTTACAAAGTGGATCCAAATATGTAATATTTCCCACTAAAAACATTTTTAAAAATGCCAGAAGTTGCAATAGATTTAGAATTCAAACCACTTGAGACCTTATAGGAACCTCAAAGAAACACTATGATGCCAAGGTAGAACTTTAAATGCCTTTGATGGACTGTCCATTTAAGCACGTTTGCATATTTCACTCAATTACAAATTGGATCCACATCCGTAATATTTCCCGTTAAAAAAATTAAAACACCAGTACCTAAAACAGGTATAGAATTCAAGCCAATTGAGACGCTAGAGGGCACTCAAAGAAACACTATGATGCCAAGGTAGAACTTTAAATGCCTTTGATGGACTGTCCATTTAAGCACCTTTTCGTCTTTTCACTCAATAACAGAGTGGATCCACATACGTAATATTTCCGCCTAAAAACATTTAAAAAATGCCAGAAGTTGCAATAGATTTAGAATTCAAACCACTTGAGACCTTAGAGGGAACTCAAAGAAACACGATGATGCCAAGGTAGAACTTTAAATGCCTTTGATGGACTGTCCATTTAAGCACGTTTGCGTCTTTATACACAATTACAAAGTGGATCCACATCTGTAATATTTCTGCCTAAAAACAATCCACAATTCGCCAGTAGATACAATACACATAGAAATAAAGACACTTCTGATTCTAGCTATGTTAACTTGATTTAAATTTTTATATTAATACAATATCTTGGAGAGGAAAACTACTCAAAATTTTTACTCATATCACTTCACACATAACAATAAACACTGCAAGATTGTGTCTTTACTGTCTGTTACGAAGTAGATCCACAAATGTAATATTTCCCCTTAAAAATATTTCTAAAAAATGGCAGAAGTTGCAACAGATTTAAGAATTCAAACCACTTGAGACCTTAGAGGGAACTCAAAGAAACACTATGATGCCAAGGTAGAACTTTAAATGCCTTTGATGGACTGTCCATTTAAGCACGTTTGCATCTTTGCACTCAGTTACAAAGTGGATCCACATCCGTAATATTTTCCGCTAAAAAAATAAAAATGGCAGTACCTAAAACAGGGATAGAAATTCAAGCCAATTGAGACCCTAGAGAGCCACTCAAAGAAACACTATGACGCCAGGTAGAACTTTAAATTGCCCTTTGATGGTCTTTGGTCCATTTAGGCACATTGCCATCTTTATACACAATTACAAAGTGGATCCACATCTGTAATACTTTTCCGCCTAAAAACAATCCACACAATTACGCCAGTCGATACCCAATACACCTAGAAATAAAGACACTCCTGATCCTCTAGCTATGTTAAATTGGATTTAAAATTTTTATATTAAATACAATATCTTGGAGAGGAAAACTACTTCAAAATTTTTACTCAAATCACGTCACACATCACAAAAAACACTGCAAGATTGTATCTTTACTGTCTGCTACAAAGTAGATCCACAAATGTAATATTCCCCTTAAAAATATAAAAAAAAAATGCCAGAAGTTTGCAACAGATTTAGAATTCAAACCACTTGAGACCTTAGAGGGAACTCAAAGAAACACTATGATGCCAAGGTAGAACTTTAAATGCCTTTGATGGACTGTCCATTTAAAGCACGTTTGCATCTTTGCACTCAGTTACAAAGTGGATCCACATCCGTAATATTTTCCCGCTAAAAAAATAAAAATGCCAGTACCTAAAACAGGGATAGAATTCAAGCCAATTGAGACCCTAGAGGGCACTCAAAGAAACACTATGATGCCAAAGGTAGAACTTTAAATGCCTTTGATGGACTTTGTCCATTTAGGCACATTTGCGTCTTTATACACAATTACAAAGTGGATCCCTCATTCTGTAATATTTCCGCCTAAAAACAACCCACAAATCGCTAGTAGATACAACAGACCTAGAAATCAAGCCATTTGTGATACTATGTTAACTTGATTAAGATTTTTCTTTTAAAACAATTTCTTGGAGACCAAAATTACTCAAAATCTTATTTTTTTATTGTTTCGCAGACCATAAAAACTACTGCTAGTTTGTGTCTTTACTGTCTGTACAAAGTGGATCCACATACGTAATGATTCCGTAAAAACATTTAAAAATGCCAGAAGTTGCAATAGATTTAGAATTCAAACCACTTGAGACCTTATAAGGAACTCAAAGAAACACTATGATGCCAAGGTAGAACTTTAAATGCCTTTGATGGTGTAGCAACAATCACTTTCTGGGGAATAATTAACTCAATGAAGTGAATATTCATGAGTCTATGATATAACGTGCTTATTGCTTACAAATATTAAATTACCAAAGAGGGAATATTTAATCATTTAAGGTAACTTTACTAGAATTAATTTAAGTTAATCTAGACAATTTGTTCGTCCAGCGACTGGAAGCTAGACTTCCTTATCAAATTCAATAAAATACCCTTCTTACAAACCTCCAGAAATATTAATCTTCTGATCAGGAAAAACAATATTTTCTGTGTCTGTACTACTAAGATTACTGAAATTACTTCATATAAAACAAAGCTCGTAGCGTAGATCACAACGATTCAGGACTTCGATTTCAATGAGCAATAAACAATTCAATTCAAGCAAATTATAGATTTAATAAAACAAGACTAAAGAGTACATAACTACAATTCACCACGGAGTAAAATATGAGTGTATAGCAAAACGAAAATACAATTTAAACAAGGTAAATGAACAAGAAATAATAATGAGATAAATGAGAGAGGGAGATAAAGAGAGTGAGAAGAGAGGGAGAAAGTGAAAGTGAAAAGCAATCTCAGCGTGGCAATTCAAACAGTTTAACTTTGCAAGAGACCCCAAGTCATTGAATGATTTCACAAACATGGAATAGCCTAGACAACCTTAAAACAGCAATTTTAGTTGCGATATAAGAAAGTACTTGCTTTTGATTTGGCTCTTGTGCGTAGCTGCGCTCAAATTGTCCGGTCTGTGCAGCCTCAGCGTGGTTCTTTCAGAGCAGATGATGTGTGAACTCGATGGTTAACGCGAAGGTAGACTTTGCCAAAAGATGACTAGACTTGAGTTCGTTTGGCTCGTGAAGGCAATTGAACGAAGTCAAATATCAGCAGACA
>NW_020526774.1:0-35000 GCF_003368295.1 Carassius auratus
AATTCATATGAAGTCTATAATGACAAAAAAGGCAAATGTGTTGGGATTAATATTAAGAAAGATGATCATGAATTTGTGATAATTAATTTGCATGCACCCACCCAGAGGGAGAAAAAAAAACATTTTTTTGAGGGATTAAGGATTTTAATAAAGACATATAAAAACGTTATTTTAGTTGGGGATTTTAATACTGTTTTTAGTAAGATGGACATGGCAGATGGGATGGTTTTTAGAACAGATATGGGAAGGAAAGAGTTAAAAGAAATGATGGAGGAAAGAAATTTGATAGATGTTTGGAGGGAAAACCATGAAAGGAAAAAGAGAATTTTCTAGAAGACAACTGGTTGGGAATTTTATGTGTCAGACAAGAATCGATTTTATTTTAAGTGAAAGGGATATGGAATTTTTTTCTGGGGGACATTTTGTTATAAGGATACCAGTTTGGAGTGATCACAAAATGCTTTATGGAATCATTGACTTTAGTAAAAGAAAAAAAAAGGGCCTGGAGTGTGGATACTAAATTCAGAAATTTTGACAAGTGAAAGTTATAGAATAGGAATTGAGGAATATTAGACAAAGAAAAAGAGGACGGAATGTACTTTGAAGATAAACGATTATGGTGGCAAAATGTAAAATATGAAATTAAGAAAATATTCTATAAACCATAGCAAATTGGTACAGAAAGTTAAAAAAGCAAAGGAGCTGGAAATAAGGAAAAACTCAGAAAAAAAGACAAATAAAAGTGAAGTAAATATAAAACAGATAATACTTTTTGGAGGAAGAGTTACGGAAAATTGAGGAAGAAAAGTGTAAAGGAGCTATTATAAGGAGTAAGGCAAAAAAACACAATTGCAGGAGAAAAAATGTACAAAAATTTTTCTTTAATTTGGAAAAAAGTAGAGGCAAAGCAAAGTTAATAAAATAATTAAAAAATAAAAAAGGAGAAATAGTCAAAGACATAAGTGGAATTTTAAACAGAGGTGAAAGACTATTATGAGGGGCTTTTTGAAACAAAAGGAATTGACGAAAAAGCCCAAACTTCAGTTATTAGAGAGTGGTTACAGCTAAAGTAAGTAGAGAAGATAAAAAGGAATGTGATAAAGAAATTAGTTGAAGAGGAAATTGTACAAGCTATCAATAGTTTAAAAGGAAACAAAAGCCCCGGGGACAGATGGGATAGTAAATGAAGTTTTATTAAGTTTTTAAAGAGAAGATAAGTGGGAATTTTAAAGGAAGTATATAAGGAGATTTTTGATAAAAGAGAATTGGATCAGAGGATGAGTATAGGGTTGATGAAATTAATTATAAAAGGAAAGGAAGTAAAAATAATTTGAGTAATTTTAGACCAATAACAATGTTAAAACACAGATTTAAAAATACTATCTAAAATTCTTGCAAATAGAATGAAAAATATTTTACCCAAAATTATAGTGACTAATCAGGCATATGGTGTAAGAGGGAGAGATATTGCTGATAATTAACGAGTGGTGTAAGAGACATAATAAGCTATTTAATTGAAACACAGAAGGATGGATATGTTGTTAATTTAGATTTTGAAAAGGCTTTTGATAGGGTAGAACTATCTGATTTTTTATTTGCAATTTTAGAACGTTTTGGTTTTGGAAAGAATTTTAAAGGAATGGATAAAAATTTTATATAATAACGTAATGACGAGAGTGACGTGTAATGGTTTCTTAACAGAACCTTTTAGAATAACAAGATCAATAAGGCAAGGATGTCCACTCTCTGCACAGCTATATACTTTGGTAGCAGAACCTTTAGGTTTAATGATTAAAGAAAAATAAAAGCATTCAAGGTATTAAATAGAAGAAGGGTAAAGAAGAGAAAAAGATATTCCAATATGCAGACGACACAACACTGATTTTAAAAGACTTAGAAAGTATGAAGGAAGTCATGAGAAATGTAGAGAGGTATGGTAAAGGTACAGGTGCAAGAGTTAATGGAGAAAAAACTGTGTACATGAAGTTTGGAAAGGTACCAAATTTAGGAGGAGTTTTTAATTTTGAGGAGGTGAAAGGAAACAAAATTTTGGGTGTGACTTTAGGAAAAGATGAGAAAGGGGCAAGAGAAAGAATGTTTGAAAAGTGTTTGGGGGAAATGGAAAGGAGATTAATTTTTGGAGGGGAAGATTTTTAAGTTTGAAATGGAAAATTTTAGTGGTTAATGCTTTAATGTTATCCAAAATGTGGTATATTTTAATGGTGAGCGCAATGCCAAGATGGGTGGAAGTAAGAATAAAAAAGATGTGTTTTAGATTTTATTTGGGAGAAGAAACCCCCAAGAGTTGCTTATAACACTCTGATAGGACAGGCTGATAAAGGAGGAATGGGATTATCTGATTGTAGAATTAAAAAAGAAAAGTATGAGAATTAAAGTTGTGAAAAAGTATATAGATGATAAAGAAAAAGGAGAATGGAAAGATACAATGAAATACTATTTGGACAAATCTGGTAATGTGAAACTAGGGGACAGTGTTTTATGGATGAAAATGAAAGCATGGATGTTTGAAAGAATACCCGATTTTTATAAAGAAGTTTTAAAAGCTTGGGGTTTTTTTCTCTCAAAAGTTGATTTATACCTGGAGGAAGGAAAGAGATTTTAAACCAACCATTGTTTTTTAATAAGCATATTGTGAAAAGTGGGAAAGAAATATTTTTAAAAAAAATGGTGGGAGGTTGGGATTGCAAGACTAAGGGATATTATGTATGCGATAAGAGAGGGTTTTTTTACCAGTGCAAGTAATTATTGATGAGTTGGAAGAAGCCAAAGAAGAGTATGACATAAACAATGTAAAGAAGCAATATAAAGAAATGAAAAGTGCAATACCAAAAGCGTGGTTAAATGAAATACAGAAGGAAGAAAAAGAGGAAGGAAAGACTGAAGTGTATTTTGTTAATCAAAATAAAAGAATAGGGTTTAGTTTAGGGAATGTGAAAATGTTTTATCAGGTTTTAAGGGAAGAGATTTTTAAAAAACCAAATTCAAATGATATGTGGTTAAGAAACTTCAATGGCTTGAAAGAGGAAGAAATATGGAAAAATATGAGGGGAGTACTGGTGAGCACAAATTTGGAGTGTCTTGATTATTTTATAAGGCATAATGTAATATGGTCGGAAATGAGGTTGTGCATTATAAAAAAAGAACAAAGTGCATTAAGTAAGGTTTGTAAAAAACAAGATGAGGGTTTGTTGCATTTGTTTTTACTGTGTGAGGAATTAGGATCTTTTTTTAAGGTTTTAAAAGAAATAGTGAATGACCTAGGGGAAAGAAAAGAAGATCAAGATTGGCAAAAAACATTTATGTTTGGAAAGGAGGAAAAGTGTAAGAATAAAATCATGATCAATTTGTTAATTATTTTGGCAAAAAAATACTATATGGAAAAGAAGAAATATAGTTAAGAACAGGTCTGTTCGTATAGATGTGTGGACATTGTATAAGCATATGGTGGAAGATTATATGTTTACACTGCAAATATTGGAGACTGGAGGGAAAAGCAGAGATGTTTATGAAAATGTTTTCTTCTCAGGTACAGAACATTCTTTTGAAACATGACATAAATGTATCTGTTGGAAAAAAAGTGTAAAATAACAAATGCAACAAATGGGATAATGTAGAAGAAAAATATTTATAAGTATGAATGTATTTTTATTTTTTTTTATTATTTGTTTTTTTGTTTTGTTGTTGTTTTTAATTGGAATGTGAATCTCTGTATTTAGGAGAAACATAATGTATTATTTTGTGAACTTAATAAAAAAATAAATAAATAAAAAAGCTATGCCCAATCTCGTCTGATCTCAGAAGCTAAGCAGGTTTGGGCCCGGTTAGTACTTGGATGGGAGACCGCCTGGGAATACCAGGTGCTTTAAGCTTTTTGGACATTTTTCACTTAGTATATAATAATTTTGCCAAAAAATATAGTCAATGCCCGATCTCTGAATATTAGCAGGTTTGGGCCTGGTTAGTACATGGATGGGAGACTGCCTGGGAATACCAGGTGCTTTAATCATTTTGGAAAATTTCACGAATTATATAATAATCTTTCATTAAAAAAAAAAAAAAAAGAGTCAATGCCCGATCTCTGAATCTTAGCAGGTTTAGGTCTGGTTAGTACTTGGATGGGAGACCGCCAGGGAATACCAGGTGCTGTAAGCTTTTTGGACATTTTTCACTTAGTATACAATAATTTTGCCAAATAATAGAGTCAATGCACGATATCTGAATCTTAGCAGGTTTAGGTCTGGTTAGTACTTTGATGAGAGACTGCCTAGGAATACCAGGTGCTTGAAGCTTTTGGGTTTTCTTTCCTACTTATATAATGTACTGGCGATTAGATTGGCTGGTCTTTAAATAGCCCTCTCTTTGCAGCAGTTTTCGCTTACGGCCATACCAACCTGGCTATGCCCGATCTCGTCTGATCTCGGAAGCTAAGCAGGTTTGGGCCTGGTTAGTACTTGGATGGGAGACCGCCTGGGAATACCAGGTGCTTTAATCTTTTTGGAAAATTTCACGAATTATATAATAATCTTTCATTAAAAAAAAAAAAAAAAAAAAAGAAAAAAAGAAAGAGTCAATACCCGATCTCTGAATCTTAGCAGGTTTAGGTCTGGTTAGTACTTGGATGGGAGACCGCCTGGGAATACCAGGTGCTGTAAGCTTTTTGGACATTTTTCACTTAGTATATAATAATTTTGCCAAATAATAGAGTCAATGCCCGTTCTCTGAATCTTAGCAGGTTTAGGTCTGGTTAGTACTTTGATGAGAGACTGCCTAGGAATACCAGGTGCTTTAAGCTTTTTGAAAAATGTAACGAATTCTATAATAATCTTTCATTATAAAAAAAAAAAAAAAAAAAAAAAAAAAAAAAAAGAGTCAATGCCCGATCTCTGAATCTTAGCAGGTTTAGGTCTGGTTAGTACTTGGATGGGAGACCGCCTGGGAATTCCAGGTGCTGTAAGCTTTTTGGACATTTTTCACTTAGTATATAATAATTTTGCCAAATAATAGAGTCAATGCCGATCTCTGAATCTTAGCAGGTTTAGGTCTGGTTAGTAGTTTGATGAGAGACTGCCTAGGAATACCAGGTGCTTTAAGCTTTTGGGTTTTCTTTCCTACTTATATAATGTACTGGCGATTAGATTGGCTGGTCTTTAAATAGCCATCTCTTTGAAGCAGTCTTCGCTTACGGCCATACCAACCTGGCTATGCCCGAACTCGTCTGATCTCGGAAGCTAAGCAGGTTTGGGCCTGGTTAGTACTTGGATGGGAGACTGCATGGGAATACCAGGTGCTGTAAGCTTTTTGGACATTTTTCACTTAGTATATAATAATTTTGCCAAAAAATATAGTCAATGCCCGATCTCTGAATATTAGCAGGTTTGGGCCTGGTTAGTACATGGATGGGAGACTGCCTGGGAATACAAGGCGCTTTAATTTTTGGAATATTTCACAAATTATATAATAATCTTCCATAAAAAAAAAAAAAAAAAAAAAAAAACGAAAGAGTCAATGCCCGATCTCTGAATCTTAGCAGGTTTAGGTCTGGTTAGTACTTTGATGAGAGACTGCCTAGGAATACCAGGTGCTTTAAGATTTTGGGTTTTCTTTCCTACTCATATAATGTACTGGCGATTAGATTGGCTGCTCTTTAAATAGCCCTCTCTTTGCAGCAGTCTTCGCTTACGGCAATACCAACCTGGCTATGCCCCATCTCGTCTGATCTCGGAAGCTAAGCAGGTTTGGGCTTGGTTGGTACTTGGATGGGAGACCGCCTCGGAATAACAGGTGCTGTAAGCTTTTTGGAAATTTTTCACTTAGTATATAATAATTTTGCCAAAAAATAGAGTCAATACGCGATCTCTTAATCTTAGCAGGTTTAGGTCTGGTTAGTACTTTGATGAGAGACTGCCTAGGAATACCAGGTGCTTTAAGCTTTTGGGTTTTCTTTCCTACTTATATAATGTACTGGCGATTAGATTGGATGGTCTTTAAATAGTCCTCTCTTTGCAGCAGTCTTCGCTTACGGCCATACCAACCTGGCTATGCCCGATTTCGTCTGATCTCGGAAGCTAAGCAGGTTTGGCCTCGTTAGTACTTGGATGGGAGACCGCCTGGGAATACCAGGTGCTGTAAGCTTTTTGGACATTTTTCACTTAGTATATAATAATTTTGCCAAAAAAAAGAGTCAATGCCCGATCTCTGAATCTTAGCAGGTTTAGGTCTGGTTAGTACATGGGTGGGAGACTGCCTGGGAATACCGAAAATTTCACGAATTATATAATAATCTTTCATTAAAAAAAAAGAAAAGAGTCAATGCCCGATCTCTGAATCTTAGCAGGTTTGGGCCTGGTTAGTACATGGATGGGAGACTGCCTGGGAATACCAGGCGCTTTAATCTTTTGGAAAATTTCACGAATTATATAATAATCTTCCATAAAAAAAAACAAAAAAAAAACCGAAAGAGTCAATGCCCGATCTCTGAATCTTAGCAGGTTTAGGTCTGGTTAGTACTTTGATGAGAGACTGCCTAGGAATACCAGGTGCTTTAAGATTTTGGGTTTTCTTTCCTACTTATATAATGTACTGGCGATTAGATTGGCTGCTCTTTAAATAGCCCTCTCTCTGCAGCAGTCTTCGCTTACGGCAATACCAACCTGGCTATGCCCGATCTCATCTGATCTCGGAAGCTAAGCAGGTTTGGGCCTGGTTAGTACTTGGATGGGAGACCGCCTGGGAATACCAGGTGCTGAAAGCTTTTTGGACATTTTTCACTTAGTATATAATAATTTTGCCAAAAAATAGAGTCAGTGCCCGATCTCTGAATCTTAGCAGGTTTAGGTCTGGTTAGTACATGGGTGGGAGACTGCCTGGGAATACCGAAAATTTCTCGATTTATATAATAATCTTTCATTAAAAAAAAAAAAAAGAGTCAATGCCCGATCTCTGAATCTTAGCAGGTTTGGGCCTGGTTAGTACATGGATGGGAGACTGCCTGGGAATACCAGGTGCTTTAATCTTTTGGAAAATTTCACAAATTATATAATAATCTTTCATTAAAAACAAAAAAAAACAAAACAAAGAGTCAATGCCCGATCTCTGAATCTTAGCAGGTTTAGGTCTGGTTAGTACTTTGATGAGAGACTGCCTAGGAATACCAGGTGCTTTAAGCTTTTGGGTTTTCTTTCCTACTTATATAATGTACTGGTGATTAGATTGGCTAGTCTTTAAATAGTCTTTGCAGCAGTGTTCGCTTACGGCCATACCAACCTGAGGGCGCTAGAGAGCTACAGGAAGTGTTGGTTGCAGTTTGGAGAGGAAGGCTCTCCTCCATTTTGATTTTTCTGTTAGTGTTTGTTTTGTGAGTTGTTTTTGGACTTTTAGTTTATTTTTTGTGTGGTTTTCAGTTTTCAACCACCTAACAGCAGCATCTTGTTGGCTGGAGGGTGGTTAATTGTTGTTTTTGGTGTTTTTGTACAATGGATGGATTATTGGCAAACGATACTGGAATGGCTGGAGAGAGACGCATGGCAAATGACACCGGACTGGCTGGAGAGAGACGCATGGCAAACGACACCGGACTGGCTGGAGAGACACGCATGGTAAACGACACTGGACTGACTGGAGAGAGACGCATGGCAAACGACACTGGACTGGCTGGAGAGAGACGCATGGCAAACAACACTGGACTGGCTGGAAAGAGACGCATGGTAAACAACTCTGGACTGGCTGGAGAGAGACGCATGGCAAACGACACTGGACTGGAGTATCGACAACGAGCAGGACACGGTAAAAATCAAGATGCAAGATATACATGTGGTGAAAGGAAATACTTAAAGGAGGCAACTGTGATTGTGAATGTGGAGAATGTAAGTGAGGTGAGAGCTGTGGATATTATTAAAGCGGTGACGAACAAATGTGGATATGGTAAAATCTTAGCACTGAGGCCAAGACAAGGAAAGGAATATGAACTGACAATGGAAAAAGAAGAAACTTGTGATGAACTGACTGAGGGATTGTTAATTAAAGGAGTGAACTGTGAGCATAGCACCAGCATAGAGGATGGGACAAGATATGTAAAGGCGCGGTTTCCGAAGGAGGTGGCCTCCCTACCGTACGGCACAAAAATAGAAACGGCAGAGGGTCCACAATACTTTAGGGTGATGCACAGCCATCAGGTGAAGACTTGTCGGCTGTGCATGAGCCCAGATCATGTTGTGAAGGACTGCCCGGAGTTTAAGTGCCATAAATACGAGGAAAGAGGCCACTTCGCGAGAAACTGCAATGCTGTGACGTGCCCGGAGTGCAATTTGGTTTTAAATAAGTGTGAGTGTTGGATGCAGGGTGAGGAGGAGGAGCAGCAGCAGGTGGGCGGGCAGGTGCATGAAAGAGACAACGAGCAGTGAGACGTTGGAGAAAGAGTACGTGGTGAAGGACTGGAATTAAATAAGGATATAGAAGAACAGAAAGAGTATACCGAACCGATCATACAAACACAACAGGATAGGGGAATTTGGACACAGATAGATTTGACGGACAGCTTGCAAAATGCTTTGGATAATGTGGAACTGGTTGATGAAAGGAATAAAGTACTGCGTGATGCACAACAGGAGGGAATTGTATGTTCACCGATGGATGTGACGGACAGTGTGCAAAAGGAGATGGAGACGGTAGAAATTAATGATGCTACAAAAGAGTGTGAACAAGGAAAAGAAAATGAGGAGACGCAGGGGAAATCATCGAAAAGAAGGAGATCTGTAAAGGTAATGCCCAATCTTGATACTGCAAGAAAAAGAATGCTTAAAGAAGATGGGATTGAGTGTGCAAATAAGTATGAGCTGCTAAAGGGTTTGGAGGAGATGGACTGAGTTTATGGGTTTTATGCATGTTTTTATATGTTTTATGCTTTTAAGAATTGTTACTTTTAATGCTAGAGGGCTTTCGAACGTAGGAAAATTTGAAAAAGTGAAAGAAATGTGTAAAGGAGAGGATGTGATTTTATTACAAGAAACTAACTGGAGGGAAGAGTACATTACTGAAATAAGGAAAAGGTGGAGTGGAGAGTTTTTTTTTTTATAACAGTGGTGAGGGGAGGCTGGGAAGAGGAGTTGCGATTTTAATAAAAGAAAACTGTGGGGTATCATGTAAAACAATATATAATGACATAGATGGGAAATGTATTGCGGTTGAAATGGAGTATGAGGAGAAAAAAATTATTTTAGTTAATATTCATGCACCGACTGTAGAGAGTGAAAAGAAGGAATATTTTAATGTATTAAGAGATTTTTTAAAAAAGCATAAAGAAGTTATTATGATGGGTGATTTTAATAGTGTTTTCAGTAAATTAGAAATTGGTGAGGGAATGGTTTTTAAAAATGATAAAGGAAGAAAAGAACTGAAATTATTAATGGAAGAAAATAATATGATTGATGTATGGAGAGAAAGAAATGAAAAAAAGAAAGAATATTCAAGGAGGCAATTAGTAGGGAATTTTATGTGTAAGACAAGGATTGATTTTATTTTATGTACAAGGAACATTGAAGGTTTTATCGGTAACATTAAATATGTAGAATCAAGCTTAAGTGACCATAAACCACTTTTTATACAAGTAGACTGGAGTTCAGTGAAAAGAGGGCCGGGTGTATGGGTTTTAAATGCAGAGGTTTTGAAGAATGAGGACTATGTGTTAAGTATTAAAGAAATTATTGAAAAAGAAAAGGTGAATGGAATGTACAGCGAAGATAAAAGGATATGGTTGGAAAATGTTAAATATTTAGTAAAAAAATTCACGATAAAGTATTGCAAATTAATACAGATGTGTAAGAGGAAGAAGGAGAGAGAAATAAGAGAAAAATTGGAAAATGAATTAAATGAGAATGGTAAAAAGATATACAAAAAATAAAAGAATTGGAGGGATTATTGAAAGACATGGAAGAGGAAAAATATGAAGGTGCAAGACTAAGGAGTAAAGCTAAATATACTGTGGAGGGTGAAAAATGTACAAAGTTTTTCTTTGATCTAGAAAAAATAAGAGGGAAAGCTGGAATGATTAAAGAAACAAGAGGGAAAAATGGTGTAGTGGTGGAAACAAATGAGGAAATATTAAAAGAAGTAAAAGCATATTATGAAAACCTGTTTAGTACTGAGGGGATGAGGGAAGAAGAGAAAGTGGAGTTACTAAATCAAATAAAAACAACAGTAGGAGAAGTAGACAAAAAAGAGTGTGATGAAGAGATAAGGGAAGAAGAGATAAAAAGAGCAATAAGTGAATTGAACAAAAATAAAAGTCCAGGTATAGATGGTTTGGGGAGTGAATTTTATATTGTTTTTAAAGATTTTTTAACAAGTATTTTAAAAGAAGTATATGAAGACATTTTAAAAAAAGAGGAAATGAATCAGAGAATGGGGATGGGACTAATAAAGTTGATATATAAAAGAAAAGGAGATAAAGTAGACCTAAAAAATTATAGACCAATTACAATGCTGAATACAGATCTGAAAATTTTAACAAAAGTTTTAGCCAATAGATTGAAAGAGGTAATGCCAACCATAATAAAAAAACAAGTGTATGGAGTAAAAGGGAAAGATATAGCGGATACAACTTTAAGTATAATAGTTAGAATAAGATAAATGAAAGAAAAAAGGATATGTTATTAGTTTGGATTATATTTTTTATATTTTTTAAACAAATGTGGGGATTTTAACATGGGGGATGGGATTTTATGGATGAAAACTAAGAATTGGATGACAGAGTGCTTACCAGAGTTTTATAGGGAAATGTTTAGTGCCTGGGGAAAATTTTTAGACAAAGTAGAGTATGATCCACATGGGAGAGAAAACATTTTAAATCAACCTCTGTTTTTAAACAAAAACATTTTAAAGCAAGACAAAGAATTGTTTTTAAAGAAATGGATGGATGTGGGGATAACAAGAGTGAGAGATGTTTTATATGAATTTAAAGAAGGATTTTTACCGACACAATATATTGTGGATGCAATGGAAGAGGCAAAAGAAGATTACAGTGAACAAGAAATAAAAAATAAATATGAAATCATTAAAAATGCAATACCTAAAGAGTGGATTAAAAGAATAGAAAGTGTGGAAGGAGAACCAAAAGAGAAATGTATTAATGTGAAATTAGGGGAAAAACTGTATGATTTTAAGGAATGTACTGTGAAAATGATTTATTGTGCTTTTAGAGATGAGAGCCGATTGTAAATGGATACTGGGTGCAGAAATTCAAAGATTTAAAAAAAAGAGTGTATATGGAGAAACATGACGGGGAAATGTGTGGAAACAAAATTGGAATGTTTGGAGTATTTTATAAGGCATAAAGTGGTTTTTACTGATGTTATTTTAAATAAAATAGGAATGGAAGAAAATGCTCTGTGTAAAGTGTGCCAGGAACAGGAAGAGGGGATTTTACATATGTTTTTACATTGTAGAGAGCTAGAGGATTTTTTAAGGAAATGTAAATGTTTAATTAAAGATGTGGCGGAGGAGTGGGATGAAAATATAATGGAATGGAACAGAGTTATGTTTGGTTGGGAAAAAAGTGTAAAAACAAAAGTTTCATTAATCTGTGTGTAATGCTAATGAAAAGTGCAATATGGGACAGATGAACTGTGGCTAAAAAGGAAAAAATTGTGTTGGATGTTTGGAGTGTGTTTAAAAGAAAAACAGAATTATATATTGAAAAACTGTATGTGTACTTTAAAGGTGTAAAGAATTTAGACTCTTTTTATGATGTTTTTACCCCAAAAGTTTGTTGTGTTATAAATTATTTAATGTGGAAGTTGCCAGAAAGTGGAAGAGTTTTTTAAATTATCGATGTAAAGGAAAGATGTAGAGATGTGTAAAGACGATGTTCTGTATTTTCTATTGACTGTGTTTAATCTATTGTATTTTATTGATTGAAATTTCTTAATTAAAAAAAAAAAAAAAAAAAAAAAGGCTATGCCCGATCTCATCTGATCTCGAAAGCTAAGCAGGTTTGGGCCTGGTTAGTACTTGGATGGGAGACCGCCTGGGAATACCAGGTGCTGTAAGCTTTTTGGACATTTTTCACTAAGTATATAATAATTTTGCCAAGAAATATAGTCAATGCCCGATCTCTGAATATTAGCAGGTTTGGGCCTGGTTAGTACATGGATGGGAGACTGCCTTGGAATACCAGGTGTTTTAATCTTTTTGGAAAATATCACGAATTATATAATAATCTTTCATTAAAAAAAAAAAAAAAAAAAAAAACAGTCAATGCCCGATCTCTTAATCTTAGCAGGTTTAGGTCTGGTTAGTACTTGGATGGGAGACCGCCTGGGAATACCAGGTGCTTTAATCTTTTGGAAAATTTCACGAATTATATAATAATCTTTCATTAAAAAAAAAAAAAAAGAGTCAATGCCCGATCTCTGAATCTTAGCAGGTTTAGGTCTGGTTAGTACTTGGATGGGAGACCGCCTGGGAATACCAGGTGCTGTAAGCTTTTTGGACATTTTTCACTTGGTATATAATAATTTTGCCAAATAATAGAGTCAATGCCCGATATCTGAATCTTAGCAGGTTTAGGTCTGGTTAGTACTTTGATGAGAGACTGCCTAGGAATACCAGGTGCTTTAAGCTTTTGGTTTTTCTTTCCTACTTATATAATGTACTGGTGATTAGATTGGTCGGTCTTTAAATAGTCCTCTCTTTGCAGCAGTCTTGGCTTACGGTCATACCAACCTGGCTATGCCCGATTTCGTCTGATCTCGGAAGCTAAGCAGGTTTGGCCTCGTTAGTACTTGGATGGGAGACCGCCTGGGAATACCAGGTGCTGTAAGCTTTTTGGACATTATTCACTTAGTATATAATAATTTTGCCAAAAAACTAGAGTCAATGCCCGATCTCTGAATCTTAGCAGGTTTAGGTCTGGTTAGTACATGGGTGGGAGACTGCCTGGGAATACCGAAAATTTCACGAATTATATAATAATCTTTCATTAAAAAAAAAAAAAAAAACCGAAAGAGTCAATCCCCGATCTCTGAATCTTAGCAGGTTTAGGTCTGGTTAGTACTTTGATGAGAGACTGCCTAGGAATACCAGGTGCTTTAAGATTTTGGGTTTTCTTTCCTACTTATATAATGTACTGGCGATTAGATTGGCTGCTCTTTAAATAGCCCTCTCTTTGCAGCAGTCTTCGCTTACGGCAATACCAACCTGGCTATGCCCGATCTCATCTGATCTCGGAAGCTAAGCAGGTTTGGGCCTGGTTAGTACTTGGATGGGAGACCGCCTGGGAATACCAGGTGCTGAAAGCTTTTTGGACATTTTTCACTTAGTATATAATAATTTTGCCAAAAAATAGAGTCAATGCCCGATCTCTGAATCTTAGCAGGTTTAGGTCTGGTTAGTACTTTGATGAGAGACTGCCTAGGAATACCAGGTGCTTTAAGCTTTTGGTTTTTCTTTCCTACTTATATAATGTACTGGTGATTAGATTGGTCGTTCTTTAAATAGCCCTTTCTTTGCAGCAGTCTTGGCTTGCGGTCATACCAACCTGGCTATGCCCCATCTCGTCTGATCTCGGAAGCTAAGCAGGTTTGGGCCTGGTTGGTACTTGGATGGGAGACCGCCTCGGAATAACAGGTGCTGTAAGCTTTTTGAAAATTTTTCACTTAGTATATAATAATTTTGCCAAAAAATAGAGTCAATGCCCGATCTCTTAATCTTAGCAGGTTTAGGTCTGGTTAGTACTTTGATGAGAGACTGCCTAGGAATACCAGGTGCTTTAAGCTTTTGGGTTTTATTTCCTACTTATATAATGTACTGGCGATTAGACTGGATGGTCTTTAAATAGTCCTCTCTTTGCAGCAGTCTTCGCTTACGGCCATACCAACCTGGCAATGCCCGATTTCGTCTGATCTCGGAAGCTAAGCAGGTTTGGCCTCGTTAGTACTTGGATGGGAGACCGCCTGGGAATACCAGGTGCTGTAAGCTTTTTGGACATTATTCACTTAGTATATAATAATTTTGCCAAAAAACTAGAGTGAATGCCCGATCTCTGAATCTTAGCAGGTTTAGGTCTGGTTAGTACATGGGTGGGAGACTGCCTGGGAATACCGAAAATTTCACGAATTATATAATAATCTTTCATTAAAAAAAAAGAAAAAAAGAGTCAATGCCCGATCTCTGAATCTTAGCAGGTTTAGGTCTGGTTAGTACTTTGATGAGAGACTGCCTAGGAATACCAGGTGCTTTAAGATTTTGTAAAATTTCACAAATTATATAATAATCTTTCATAAAAAAAAAAAAAAAAAAGAGTCAATGGCCGATCTCTGAATCTTAGCAGGTTTATTTCTGGTTAGTACTTTGATGAGAGACTGCCTAGGAATACCAGGTGCTTTAAGCTTTTGGGTTTTCTTTCCTACTTATATAATGTACTGGTGATTAGATTGGTCGGTCTTTAAATAGCCCTCTCTTTGCAGCAGTCTTGGCTTACGGTCATACCAACCTGGCTATGCCCCATCTCGTCTGATCTCAGAAGCTAAGCAGGTTTGGGCCTTGTTGGTACTTGGATGGGAGACTGCCTCGGAATAACAGGTGCTGTAAGCTTTTTTGACATTTTTCACTTAGTATATAATAATTTTGCCAAAAAATAGAGTCAATGCCCGATCTCTGAATCTTAGCAGGTTTAGGTCTGGTTAGTACTTGGATTGGAGACCGCCTGGGAATACCAGGTGCTGTAAGCTTTTTGGACATTTTTCACTTAGTATATAATAATTTTGCCAAAAAATATAGTCAATGCCCGACCTCTGAATATTAGCAGGTTCGGGCATGGTTTACTTCATGGATGGGAGACTGCCTGGGAATACCAGGTGCTTTAATATTTTGATAAATTTCACGAATTATATAATAATCTTTCATTAAAAACAAAAAAAAAAACAACAAAAAAAAGAGTCAATGCCCGATCTCTGAATCTTAGCAGGTTTAGGTCTGGTTAGTACTTGGATTGGAGAACGCCTGGTAGTACCAGGTGCTGTAAGCTTTTTGGACATTTTTCACTTAGTATATAATAATTTTGCCAAATAATAGAGTCAATGCCCGATCTCTGAATATTAGCAGGTTTGGGCCTGGTTAGTACATGGATGGGAGACTGCCTGGGAATACCAGGCGCTTTAATCTTTTGGAAAATTTCACGAATTATATAATAATTTTCCATAAAAAAAAAAAAAAAAAAACCCGAAAGAGTCAATGCCCGATCTCTGAATCTTAGCAGGTTTAGGTCTGGTTAGTACTTTGATGAGAGACTGCCTAGGAATACCAGGTGCTTTAAGATTTTGGGTTTTCTTTCCTACTTATATAATGTACTGGCGATTAGATTGGCTGCTCTTTAAATAGCCCTCTCTTTGCAGCAGTCTTCGCTTACGGCAATACCAACCTGGCTATGCCCGATCTCATCTGATCTCGGAAGCTAAGCAGGTTTGGGCCTGGTTAGTACTTGGATGGGAGACCGCCTGGGAATACCAGGTGCTGAAAGCTTTTTGGACATTTTTCACTTAGTATATAATAATTTTGCCAAAAAATAGAGTCAGTGCCCGATCTCTGAATCTTAGCAGGTTTAGGTCTGGTTAGTACATGGGTGGGAGACTGCCTGGGAATACCGAAAATTTCTCGAATTATATAATAATCTTTCATTAAAAAAAAAAGAGTCAATGCCCGATCTCTGAATCTTAGCAGGTTTAGGTCTGGTTAGTACTTGGATGGGAGACCGCCTGGGAATACCAGGTGCTGTAAGCTTTTTGGACATTTTTCACTTAGTATATAATAATTTTGCCAAAAAATAGAGTCAATGCCCGATCTCTGAATATTAGCAGGTTTGGGCCTGGTTAGTACATGGATGGGAGACTGCCTGGGAATACCAGGTGCTTTAATCTTTTGGAAAATTTCACGAATTATATAATAATCTTTCATTAAAAAAAAAGAGTCAATGCCCGATCTCTGAATATTAGCAGGTTTGGGCCTGGTTAGTACTTGGATGGGAGACCGCCTGGGAATACCAGGTGCTGTAAGCTTTTTGGACATTTTTCACTTAGTATATAATAATTTTGCCAAAGAATAGAGTCAATGCCCGATCTCTGAATCTTAGCAGGTTTAGGTCTGGTTAGTACTTTGATGAGAGACTGCCTAGGAATACCAGGTGCTTTAAGCTTTTGGGTTTTCTTTCCTACTTATATAATGTACTGGCGATTAGATTGGCTGCTCTTTAAATAGCCCTCTCTTTGCAGCAGTCTTCGCTTACGGCCATACCAACCAGAGGGCGCTAGAGAGCTACAGGAAGTGTCGGCTGCAGTTGGGAGAGGAAGGCTCTCCTCCATTTTGATTTTTCTGTTAGTGTTTGTTTTGTGAGTTGTTTTTGGACTTTTAGTTTATTTTTTGTGTGGTTTTTCAGTTTTAAACCACCTAACAGCAGCATCTTGCTGGCTGGAGGGTGGTTAATTGTTTTTTTTTTGGTGTTTTTGTACAATGGATGGATTATTGGCAAACAACACTGGCCTGGCTGGAGAGAGACGCATGGCAAACGACACTGGACTGGCTGGAGAGAGACGCATGGCAAACGACACTGGACTGGCAGGAGAGAGACGCATGGCAAACGACACTGGACTGGCTGGAGAGAGACGCATGGCAAACAACACTGGACTGGCTGGAGAGAGACGCATGGCAAACGACACTGGACTGGCTGGAGAGAGACGCATGGCAACTTGTGATAAGCTGACTGAGGGATTGCTAATAAATGGAGTGAGCTGTGAGAAAAAAACTTCAAAACAGAGATTATGTTGTCTCTTTCATGCATCTGCCCGTCTACCTTGCTGATGAAGAGATTTTAAATAAACTGGAGGTTTGGGGGGTTTCCCCAATTTCAAAAATAAAGCGGCGTGTTTATCCGGGCACCAGCATTGAGGATGGGACAAGATATGTAAAGGCGCGGTTTCCGAAGGAGGTGGCCTCCCTCCCTTACAGCACAAAAATAGAGATGGCAGAGGGTCCACAATATTTTCGGGTGATGCACAGCCATCAGGTGAAGACTTGTCGGCTGTGCATGAGCCCAGACCATGTGGTGAAGGACTGCCCGGAGTTCAAATGCCATAAATGCGAGGAGAGAGGCCACTTCGCAAGAAATTGCAACGCTGTGATGTGCCGGATTGCAATTTGGTTTTAAATAAGTGTGAGTGTTGGATGCAGGGTGAGGAGGAGGAGCAGCAGGTGGGCGCGCAGGTGCATGAAAGAGACAACGAGCAGCGAGACGATGGAGAAAGAGTTCGAGGTGAAGGCCTGGAATTAATTAAGGATATGGAACAACAGAAAGAGTGTAACGAACCCATCATACAAACACAACAGGAGGGGGGAATTTGGACACAGATGGATTTGACTGACAGCTTGAAAAATGCTTTGGATACTATGGAACTGGATGATGAAAGGAATAAAGTATTAAATGTTGCACAACAGGAGGGAATTTTATGTACACCGATGGATGTGACGGACAGTGTGCAAAAGGAGATGGACGCAGTAGAAATTAATGATGCTACAAAAGAGTGTGAACAAGGACAAGAAAATGAGGAAACGCAGGGGAAATCATCAAAAAGAAGAAGATCTGTGAAGGTAATACCCAATTTAGATACTGCAAGAAAAAGAGTGCTTAAAGAAGATGGTTTTGAATGTACAAATAAGTATGAGTTGCTAAAGGGTTTGGAGGAGATGGACTGAGTTTATGGGTTTTATGCATGTTTTTATATGTTTTATGCTGTTAAGAATAGTGACTTTTAATGCTAGAGGGCTGTCAGACATGGGAAAATTTGAAAAATTGAAAGAAATGTGTAAAGGAGAAGATATGATTTTATTACAAGAAACTAACTGGAGGGAAGAGTACAATGGTGTTGGGAGGCTGGGAAGAGGAGTTGCAGTTTTAATAAAAGAAAACAGTGGTGTATCCTGTAAAACAATATATAATGACATGGATGGGAAATGTATGGCGGTTGAAATGGAGTATGAGGAGAAAAAAAGTTATTGTAGTTAATATTCATGCACCAACAGTAGAGAATGAAAAAAAGGAATATTTTAATATATTAAGAGAATTTTTAAAGAAACATAAAGAAGTTATTATGATGGGTGATTTTAATACTGTTTTCAGTAAATTAGAAATGGGAGAGGGAATGGTTTTTAAAAATGATAAAGGAAGAAAAGAACTGAAATTATTAATGGAAGAAAATAATATAATTGATGTATGGAGAGAAAGAAACGAAAAAAAGAAAGAATATTCAAGGAGGCAATTAGTGGGTAATTTTATGTGTAAGACAAGGATTTATTTTATTTTATGTACAAGGAACATTGAAGGATTTATCGGTAATATCAAATATGAAGAATCAAGCTTAAGTGACCATAAACCAATTTTTATGCAAGTAGACTGGAGTTCAGTGAAAAAAGGGCCGGGGGTATGGGTTTTAAATGCAGAGGTTTTGAAGAATGAGGACTATGTGTTAAGTATTAAAGAAATTATTGAAAAAGAAAAGGAGAATGGAATGTACAGAATGTAAGATAAAAGGATATGGTGGGAAAATGTTAAATATTTAGTTAAAAAATTCACAATAAAGTACAGTAAATTAATACAGAGAAGTAAGAGGAAGAAGGAGAGAGAAATAAGAGAAAAATTGGAAAAGGAATTAAATGAGAATGGGAAAGATATACAAAAAATAAAAGAATTGGAGGGAATATTGAAAGACATGGAAGAGAAAAAATATGAAGGTGCAAGACTAAGAAGTAAAGCTAAATATACTGTGGAGGGTGAAAAATGTACAAAAAAAATTTTTGATTTAGAAAAAATAAGAGGGAAGGCTGGAATGATTAAAGAAATAAGAGGGAAAAATGGTGTAGTGGTGGAAACTAATGAGGAAATATTAGAAGAAATAAAAGCTTACTATGAGAACCTGTTTAGTACTGAGGGGGTGGGCGAAGAAGAAAAACTGGAGTTACTGAATCAAATAAAAACAACAGTAGGAGAAGTAGACAAAAAAGAGTGTGATGAAGAGATAAGAGAAGAAGAGATTAAAAGAGCAATAAGTGAATTAAACAAAAATAAAAGTCCAGGTGTAGATGGTTTGGGGAGTGAATTTTATATAGTTTTTTTAATATATATATATATATATATATATATATATATATATATATATATATATATATATATATATATATAGATTTTTTAACTAGCATTTTAAAAGAAGTATATGTAGAGGTGTTTAAGAAAGGAGAATTAAATCAAAGAATGGGAATGGGTTTAATGAAATTGATATACAAGAGAAAAGGAGAGAAGACAGATTTAAAGAACTATAGACCGATTACAATGCTGAATACTGATTTAAAGATTTTATCTAAAATTTTAGCCAACAGATTGAAAGAAGTCATGCCGAGTATAATTAAAACTAACCAAGTGTACGGAGTGAAAGGGAGAGACTTAGCAGATAAAACTATTAGTATAAAAGATATGATAAGATACATACATGAAAGCAATAAAAATGGGTTTATTATCAGTTTAGATTTCGAGAAAGCTTTTGACAGGGTGGAGCATGGTTTTTTATTTGATGTTTTACAAAGTTTTGGTTTTGGAGAGAATTTTATGAAATGGATTAGGATTTTATACAAAGGCACAATAACAAAAATTAAATGTAATGGCTTTTTAACACAGTGTTTTAAAATTACTAGATCGATAAGACAAGGATGTCCGTTGTCAGCTCTTTTATATTCTTTAGTTGCAGAACCTTTGGGATTGGCTGTAAAACATGGAGAGGGGATAAAAGGCATAGGCATCGATGGAGGGGAAAGTAAAATTTTTCAGTACGCGGATGACAAAACATTATTGTTAAAAGATCTGAAGAGTGTGAAAAATGCAATTCAAATTGTACAAAAGTATTGTAGGGGATCAGGAGCTAAAGTAAATGAGGACAAAAGCTTTAGGAGGGATTGAAAGAAGATTGAATTTTTGGAGAATGAGAACATTAACTTTGAAAGGGAAGGTTTTAGTTCTTAATGTTTTAATGGTTTCAAAATTGTGGTATATTTTATATGTGTCATCTATGCCGTTGTGGGTAGAAAAGAGCCTGAAAAAATGTTTTTTAGATTTTTTATGGGAAGGGAAGCCACCAAGAATAGCACAGAACACCTTAATAGTAGCAGTGAAGAAGGGAGGACTGGGGTTAATGGATGTGGAACAAAGAAAGAACAGCTTGAGAGTGAAAATAATAAAAAAGTACTTGGATGAAGAAAACGAAGTGGCATAGAAGAGAACAATGGGGCATTTTTTAAGTAAGTGTAGTAATTTTAATTTGGGGGACAACATTTTATGGATGAAAGTTAAAAAATGGATGACGGAGGGGCTGCCAGATTTTTATAAAGAACTGATGGGGGCATGGGGCAAATTTTTTACGAATGTGCATTTTAAGCCACAAGGCAGAGAGAACATTTTAAATCAGCCTTTATTCTTAAACAACGGCATTTTAAGTCAAGGGAAGGAGGTTTTTTTTAAGAAGTGGTGGGATGTGGGAATCACGAAAGTCAGAGATGTTTTATATGAATTCAAAGAGGGGTTTTTACCAGTGCAATACATTGTGGATGTGATGGAGGAGGCAAAGGAGGATTATAGCAGACGAGAGATAACAAACAAGTATGACGTAATTAAGAATGCAATACCTCAAGAGTGGATAAAATGAATTGACAACATGGAAGAAGAGAAACCTGGGAAAGATGTGTATGTGAGGCTAGGGGAAAAACTGTGTGCTTTTAATGAATGTACTGTGAAAATGTTTTATTGTGTTTTTAGAGATACTGTTTTTAAGAAACCTGTTGTAAATGAGTACTGGATACGGGGTTCTTACACTTGTTTTTATATTGTGATCAGCTGAAAGTTTTTAATGAGAGATGTAAAAACATGATTTTAATTTTGAGAGGAGTTGAAATTGGGAAATTTGAGTGGGAAAAGGTGTTCATGTTGGGAATTAATGAAAATTGTAAAAACAAGAAGATCATTAATTTACTTGTGATGTTGATGAAAAGTGCGGTATGGGAAAGAAGAGTAGTGGTGAAAAAGGAAAATGTTTTAATTGATGTGTGGGAAATGTTTAGGAGAAAAGTTGAGAAATATGTTGAATGTCTGTTTTATTACTTTAAGTTGGAGGGAACAATGAATCTTTTTAATTATGTTTTTACTCAGGAGGTCTTAAAGGTTTTAAATGACCTGGGGATGGAATTGTCATTTTTAAAAGATTAAACAATGTAATGAGTGTTTTTTAAGTTATTATTTGTAAGATGTCTGACAGCCCAAAATCTTAGGAGTGTCTATGTTAAAGAAAGCATATTATGTATCTTTGTATGTTAATAATTGATATGTATGTTTGAATTGAATAAAAAAAAAAAAAAAAAAAAGGCTATGCCCGATTTCGTCTGATCTCGGAAGCTAAGCAGGTTTGGCCTCGTTAGTACTTGGATGGGAGACCGCCTGGGAATACCAGGTGCTGTAAGCTTTTTGGACATTTTTCACTTAGTATATAATAATTTTGCCAAAAAATAGAGTCAATGCCCGATCTCTGAATCTTAGCAGGTTTAGGTCTGGTTAGTACTTTGATGAGAGACTGCCTAGGAATACCAGGTGCTTTAAGCTTTTGTGTTTTCTTTCCTACTTATATAATGTACTGGCGATTAGATTGGCTGCTCTTTAAATAGCCCTCTCTTTGCAGCAGTCTTCGCTTACTGCAATACCAACCTGGCTATGCCCGATCTCGTCTGATCTCGGAAGCTAAGCAGGTTTGGGCCTGGTTAGTACATGGGTGGGAGACTGCCTGGGAATACCAGGTGCTTTAATCTTTTGGAAAATTTCACGAATTATATAAAAATCTTTCATTAAAAAAAAAAAAAAAAAAGAGTCAATGCCCGATCTCTGAATCTTAGCAGGTTTAGGTCTGGTTAGTACTTTGATGAGAGACTGCCTAGGAATACCAGGTGCTTTAAGCTTTTGGGTTTTCTTTCCTACTTATATTATGTACTGGCGATTAGACTGGCTGGTCTTTAAATAGCCCTCTCGTTGCAGCAGTCTTCGCTTACGGCCATACCAACCTGGGGGCGATAGATTGCTCACAGGAAGTGACTTGGCAGTAGAGGGTGAGGAAGGCTCACCTAAGCTTGTTTGTATTTAATCTTTTTTGTGTTTGTTTTAGGAGTTTTTGTTCTGTTTTGTTTTTTTATTTTTTGTTTAAGTTTATCCTCCCAACAGCGTATGCTGTTTGGGGGGAAAGTAAGTCTAGTAGTTTGTTTATGTTAAAAATGGATGGATCTTTGGTGACGGACAAAGCAATGGAAGGAGGGACACAAAGGCAAAAAGAACCTGGACTGGAAAATCAATGACGAGAAGGAAACGGAATGGATAAAGATGAAAGAAGAGGTGCTGCAAAAAGAGTTTATATGAAGGAAGCAACAGTGATTGTGGAATTATTGCATGTGCAGGAGGCGAAGGCAGAAGACATTATTAAAGCGATCGCAGGGAGAATCAGTGTGGCAAAAATTCTGGCTGTGAGACCAAGGCTATCAAAAGAATATGAAATTACCTTAGAGAATGAGGAGGATGCAGATGAATTAACCAATGGACTGACGGTTAAGGGAATAAACTGTGAGGTGAAAAGGCTGCAAAACAGGGACTATGTTGTCTCATTCATGCACCTGCCTGCCTATGTGAATGATGAGGACATCCTAAAGAAACTAGAGGGATGGGGGGTAACCCCAGTCTCTAACATCAGGAGGAGGACATACCCAGGCACCAGCATCGAAGATGGGACGAGGTATATTAAAGTGCGGTTCCCCAAAGAGGTGGCTTCCCTGCCCTACAGCACCAAGATGGAGACAGCAGAAGGTCCACAGTTTTTTCGGGTGGTGCACAGTAACCAGGTGAAGACCTGTAGACTGTGCATGAGCCCAGACCACATGGTAAAGGACTGCCCAGAATTTACTTGTTACAAGTGCCTGGAAAGGGGCCACTTCGCAAGAGACTGCAGAGCGGTGAGTTGCCCGGACTGCAGGAGAGTTTTGAATAAGTGTGAGTGCTGGATGGAAAACAACCAAAATCAAGAGGAGCAGGAGGGAAAGCAGATGTATGAGAAAGATGAAGGCAAGGAGATGGAGGAAGAGGAGGAAGGAACGCAGGACGGTGGGAATAAAGAGAACAGTAATGGACAAGGAGAGGACGACAACGAACAAAGGATGCAGACTCAAATGGAAGGAGGAAAATTGGCACCAGTGCAAAAACCTGAAAGGGTACTGGATAGTGCATTGGACAAAATGGAAAAAAACTATCAAGAAGACAAAGAGAGTGAGGAAAGTAATGAGGATGTAGACACTGAAGTAAAAGGCCTCAAAAGAAGAAGATTGCCCAAGGTAAGACCGAACCTTGATAAGGCTAGAAAAAAGTGACACAAGAGAACCCTCTAGTAAATGTAAATAGATATGAAGTGTTGAAAGTCTCTGAGAGCGCGGACTGAGAAAATGGGTTTTATGCATGTTTTATTGTATTTTATGGTTTTAAGTGTTGTTGTTTTTAATGCTAGGGGACTGTTGAATGAAATGAAATTTGAAAAACTAAAAGAACTGTGTAAAAATGAGGATATTATTTTATTGCAAGAAACAAACTGGAGAAGGGATGTAATGGATGTTTTTAAGAAGAGATGGGATGGAGAAATCTTTTTTAATAATGGAGAAGGACAAATGGGAAGAGGGTTAGCTATATTAATAAGAACAAACAAGGAAATAGAAGGGGAACTTATCTATGATGATAAAAAAGGGAAATGTATAGGGGTAAAAATTAAATATGGAAATGAAGAATTTAATTTAATCAACCTACATGCGCCAAATGAATAAAAAGAAAAGACTATGTTTTTTTTACTGTTTTAAGAGACTTGATAGAAGGATGGGGAAAAATAATAATGGCGGGTGATTTTAATACGGTTTTTAGTAAGAGAGATATGGCTGACGGAATGGTTTTTAAGTCAGATACAGGGAGAAAAGAATTAAGAGGTTTGATGGAGGGAAAATATGATAGATGTATGGAGAGAGAGGCATGAAAAGAAAAGAGATTTTTCTAGAAAACAGCTAGTCGGTAATTTTTTATGTCAAACAAGAATAGATCACTTTTTATGTACAAGATACCTAACCTATTTTATAGAGGATATAACTTATAAGGAAACTTCTTTGAGTGATCATAAAATGGTTTTAATGGCAATGAATTTTAAAGATGAAATTAAGGGACCTGGAGTTTGGATTTTAAACACAGAACTTTTAAAAAACAAAAGTTACAAACAAGGGATTGAAAATATAATAGAAGAAGAAAAAGAAAATGGAATGTATTGGGAAGACAAGAGATTGTGGTGGGAGAATGTAAAATATGAAATAAAAAAATATCCAATTAAGTATAGCAGGTTGATCCAGAAAGTGAAAAGGGCTAAAGAAAAAGAGAGAAGAGATAATTTAAAGGAAGAATTAAATAAGGAGGAGGTAAATGTGCAAAATGTTATAGTAATGGAGGAGGAATTGAATAAATTTGAGGAAAGTAAATGTAATGGAGCAATGTTAAGAAGTAGAGCAAAATATACAGTAGAAGGAGAAAAATGCACCAGGTTCTTCTTTAACCTAGAAAGGGGGAAAGCAAAATCGGAAATGATAAAAGAATTGAAAAATAAATACGGTGAGGTAATTAAGGAAACAAAAGGAATTCTGGAAGTAGTAAGAAGCTATTATGAATAATTATTTAAAACTAAAGATACAGATGGAAAAATGAGAAATGTATTATTACAACAAATAACAAAAAGAGTGGAGGTGGCAGACAAAATGGAATGCGATAGAGAAATAAAGCTAGATGAAATAACACAAGCAATAAATAATTGGAAAAACAAGAAAAGCCCTGGTATAGATGGGATAGGTAATGAGTTTTATAAAGTTTTTAAGGATAAAATAAGTTTGATTCTACAAGAAGTATATGAGGAGGTTTTTAAAAAAGAGGCTTTCAATCAAAAAATGAGTATGGGTTTGATGAAAATAATATATAAAAGAAAGGTTGATAAGAAGCTTTTAAAGAATTTTAGACCAATAACCATGTTAAATACTGACTTGAAGATTTTAGCAAAGGTTTTAGCGAACAGATTAAAAAATGTTTTACAGAGTATAATAGAGACAAATCAGGCAAATGGAGTAATTGGAAGAGACATAGCTGATATAACAAACAGTATAAGAGATGGGATAAGTTATGTCAGTGGAGAAGGCAAAAATGGTTATTTTATTAGTTTAGACTTTGAAAAAGCTTTCGATAGAGTAGAGCATGGATTTTTATTTTCGATTTTAGAGCAGTTTGGTTTTGGGGTGAATTTTATAAAGTGGTTAAAAATTTTATACAAAGATGCATTAACAAAAGTAAAGTGTAATGGTTTTTTAACAAAGCCTTTTATTTTAACTAGATCTATAAGACAAGGATGCCCATTATCAGCACAATTATATTCTTTAGTGGCAGAGCCTTTAGGACTGATAGTTAAAAACTGTAAAGAAATAAAAGGGATTGAAATAAATAGAGGAAAGGAGCTAAATAAGATCTACCAGTATGCTGATGACACTACAATAATAGTGGAAAATTTGCAGAGTGTTAAAAATGTAATGGATAAAATCAATTTGTATTGTCAAGGGTCAGGAGCAAAGATAAATGAAGAGAAAACTGAATACATGAGATTTGGGAGGGTACCGGTTGTAACGGGGTGTTGGAGTTTCACAGAAGTGCAGGAATTTAAGATTTTAGGTGTGCAAAGAATGTACAGGATAATATGTGGGGGGAAATAGTGGATGGGATGGAAAGAAGGTTGGTCTTTTGGAGAAACAGGTTTTTAAATTTAAAAGAAAAGATTTTAATAGTAAATGTTTTAATGTTCTCAAAAATGTGGTACGTTTTACATGTAGCATCAATCCCGCTGTGGGTGAGACAAAGAATAAAAAAATCAATTTTAGAGATTTTATGGGGAAAAAAAAACCCAAGAATTGCTTACAACACTTTGATTGGGCCGGTAGAGGAGGGAGGGATGGGACTAGTAGATCTGGAACAAAAAATGAAGAGTATGAGGGTAAAAGTGGTCAAGAAATATTTAGATGATGAAAATAAAGAAGATTGGAAGGTAACTATGGAGTTTTATTTGAATAGGTGTGGAAATTTACAAATTGGAGACAATATTTTATGGATGAAATTGAAGAACTGGATGATACAAGGAATACCAGAATTTTACAAGGAAGTTTTAAGCGCTTGGGGGTCTTTTTTTAGCAAAGGTGGATTTTAAACCTGTTGGAAGGGGAATCGTTTTAAATCAACCTTTATTTTTAAACAAAAAGATTGGGACACAAGGAAAATAACTTTATTTTAAGAAGTGGGTGGATGTGGGCATTTTAAAAGTAAGGGACATTTTATATGAATTCAAAGAAGGTTTTTTACCCAAACACAACCCATTCTCACTCCAAAGGCGTCAAAAACCGAAGCATGGTCAAGCGCCCCTAGCGTCACTTTTATGACGCCAAATGTGCCTCTTGGCGTCGAATATCGAAGCACTACGACCTTCATTGCTTTCAGTGGGAAACTTTGGCGTCAGAATTCGACACGACGAGGACATGAGATGTTTATCGCTATGAAATCACGTTCAAGAAGTCTCATTCAGCACACATCGCGATACTTGCTATCAGTTCCACAGTTTGGGTGAGTAGTCCTAAATACGCTCTTTTAATGCCTTTTATAAATGTATTCTGTCTTATTTATTAATCAGATTAGTGCCATATGTTTAATCGCTGTATTATATCGGTCATCCGCGGCTGTCTTTGAGTTTCATTGCGTTTAAATAAATGAACACAGCTGCTAATTAGTGTGATTAAACTATATCTGTCACCTGACGTGCCATAGACCTTCGATCCGTTTTATATTATTATTAATTTCAGGATCAATGATGTAAGTTGTATTTGTAGTAAAATCATGGTAATCACGACACTTACAATAGTAATAAATGAAATGTGAAGTTAAAACACAGTAAACGGGACATTAGTAACTGTAACTGTAGTTTTACTATGGTATATTAATAATCAATACAACAATACAATAATCACCAAACCAGCTGTTTGTATCACTGTAATGTTAGTGTTTTTATGTGCTTTTATATGACAGATATCACAGTAATCATATGTTCTGTACCATGCTTTTAATACCTTTTAATGTAAATCCAAAAAAAAAAAAAAAAATCAAATTAAAAATAAATAATAAAACATGCATTTTTCCATTTTGCAGTTCATTCATATCAGTTTATATTTAAATATATATTTATATATATTTATTATATCTAAATATTTTGCTCACAGATCATTATTAACATTCTGTATATAATTCAATTTTATTTTCTCTCCCCTTTTTTTATTTTATTGATATCAGATATTTGCAGCAGTAAGTCTGTGATAGTTTGTCCCTTTTATCAAACATTCCTGCTGTTATAAATTGTACAGCATTTGTTGTTTCTTAAACTGTTGCACTGTCCAAATACCCACACTTGCCATCTTTGCACTTGACCACTTGATTACTTATTTGACGTCTTTCCTGTATTTGGCCTAGTGTTCAAGTGAGCATGATGACCACAAGTGTGTGTCGAACTTTTCATGACCTGATGACTGTGTTTCCCAATCCTGGTCCTGGAGAACCCCAGCACTGCATGGTTTTGGTGTCTCTCTTATCTGACAAACACACTTTTGAGGTCTTGGAGTCTTCGCTGATGAGCTGATGAGTTGAATCAGGTGTGTTTGATCAGGGAGACATCTCAAATGTGCAGTGTTGGGCTTCTCCAGGACCAGGAATGGGAGCCACTGCCTTATGGGACACTTATGTGTTTACAGAGATTTTTAATATCTAATTATCAATATTTCACATACTGTACATTGGACAGCTTTCCGTGACCTCTTGTGAGATCTCAGCAAAAAGTCTGACGATTTATTCCAAAACATGATGCATGATGGGATACACTAAGCTTTGTAAAGCGCTCCGGAGCAGTATTGGAGAGGTTTAGTGTGTGTTAAGGACGCTGTGCTTTGGCATTATTAAGACCGGGCAAAGTCTCGTTCACACACTGTCACGTACACACACTCTCAAGTGGCCAAGACTGCAAGTGTGGGTATCTGGACGGGGTCAAAGTCTTAAAAATGATCCCTAAACACAGTCGCACATCACAGTCTTAATAATCCAGTTTAACACTTGTATGATATTGTACAAGCCCCAGGACGGTCTCATCTGACACTATCAAAAGAATTCATATGACTATAGCTTGCTATTAATTACTTGCTTTCAATAATGGATGCATTTAACATTTAATTATACCGCATCTTTACAGAGGTGTAATGTACAAGTTGCACGTAATTAATAATATTTCCTTCCTTCTGTCTTACAGGATTTTTTGCAGATAATGCTAGTTCTCCATCATGCACAAGGACTCACCTCGTTAACTCTTTTTCCCCCGCACACACAGAAATGGTCCCTGGATCAGTGATTAGACTTTGCAGTGGTTTGATTTTTGCAGAAGATGTAACTTTGTTTTAATTATAAGCTCATAATGAATACATTACAGATCCAGTGATGAAAACAATAGTTAAACATAGTATTTTTCGTATTGATAAAGCATTTTGTTCTCTTTTTCAAGCTTCATACAGTAAACTTTTTAGACTTTAAGAGTTTTAGTAAAGGAGATATTCATACTCAGTCATCCCCTAGCTCCAGTCATGAAGTGAAATCATGATGTTATGTCAAAGCTAGCAGGTGTTTGTTTTCCTGAACACTTTCTCTGTCTTTCATTGTTCAGACAATCAGTGTTTATTTGATGCTGTGCTGATAGAGTTTTATAGATGATATTGCACACTTGACATTTATGTCTTCATGGTGTTTTTTGTGAGTTTGAAACATTTACATTGTGTTGTATAACATTTTGGTCAATTTAATTTTTAAAATAATTTATCTTTTTCCAGTGTTCTCTGAAAGACATACTGTATTTACTGTTTTGTATTTTAATAAAAGCATTTTCATTTGCATACTGAAAATAGTTAATGTTTACAACATAACTGCCTTTTTATTCTTTATGGTGGCAAAAACGAGCTTGGTGACAGAGGATGCAGTGTAGTAATTTGGGCATGTTGTCTTTAAATGAGTTTGACATATCAATAAATAATGGAAGATCCTTACAAAAATATGCATGTTCATTATGCTTTATGTATTTATTTGTTCATTCATTCATTCATTCATTTATAATTTCTGTTTTTATTCCTAGAGTTCAAATGGTAGAGAATGGTAAATCACAGAAACACAAATGTGAACAATTTTAACTTTAAAACACAATGTAATATACAATGTAAATTTTAGAAGCACATCATTTGATTAGTAAATATATTTGTCTTTGGTCAAAAAATAAATAAAAATCTTAAAAATGTGTCTTATATTTAAGACATATTGGGCATGTGCACATCAATATTGCCCAATTTTTTTCAAGTTGAACAACGGAGGAAGGTGAAGACGTTAATAAAACATAATCTAATAAGTAGCAAGCTTAATCTATTGTTAACCGAATCTATCCCTTCAGCCGAAAAACGAAAGACATCGGTCATAAATGGATGAGGAAGTGTGACACCGCTGCTCAGCTTTGATGTCATTGGCTATGAATTTTCAGGACAGTCTGTGGTTGGACTATCTTTTAACCCATATTAAACAGCGCATCATGTTGAAAAGTATGCTTTGCTGCTACCATCACATTAGTAATATATTAAGTCAACAATGAAGTGTTGCTGTCTTGAGAAAAATGACATCTTTACCGAGATCCTATTCCTAACCCTAAGCATAACTTCAATGAACTACAAAAAACAGCCCCCTAGTGTTGCCTTTCCATAGGTAGAACGACGGAGGCTTGTGGGTAATGAAGTTTAAAACTTTTTATTAACGAAACAAAATAAATTATTTATTTTAAGGAAAACTGGACATCTAAATATGTTCATTGTGCAAACCTCCATGATATATTTGAGAGGCAGGCTGAAATGTGGTATTTTACAGTGAGCAATATTTAAAATGCCTTTATGCCAGCTTTCCATTTATTTCTGAAAACTGAGCTCAACATTATTTTATCAGCATAGCATAAGTAATAATCCTGCCCATGTCCTCTTTGATATGTTAATTGGACTCTAATTTACAGCCATTTGAAATGTACAGTTTTGGGCTCTTCCGGGGGGTGCTACTGGGCCCCTGGGGGTAGAAGGGCAGTAAAACCTACATATATGTATTCTCCTCATCATGGACAACAAACTGAGCTGAGTCACATTTATATCTGACAGTTTTCACAGTCCTCTGTTTTCTAATTCTTACATCATTGCTATTATACCTTTTGACAGGACATTGTGAGGCCATCTGATGAAACATGGAAAAATTAGAAAGAAATGATTTAATAATGAAAATAATAGATTATTTCTTTGATTTTTTAAGTAAATGGCAAGAAATATGATGGATGAACCTGCAACAACTTGCCTTTATCTATTCCCCACTGTAAAGCAGTAATCAAGGACAGTGTATACACATTGTGATACTTCACTATTACACAAGGACAAATTCATGCAGTGCTAAGAATATTAATTTATATATATATATATATATATATATATATATATATATATATATATATATATATATATATATATATATAACTAATTAGCAAAAATCAGTGTAAAAATGTCCTCCTCACCCTCACTGTATCTTGCTCCTCAGGTACTGGACATCAGTAATGTGTGTGCTCTTGGTTTTAATGCATTACTAGATCCACGTTGATCATTCCTGCTACATTCTCAGTTATCCCTCAAGTGTTTGTTACAATAAAGCCCATGGCACCATCTTGTAATGCAGAATAATTAATCTCGTAACTCCCTTTATTTCACAAAAAAATTGCATATTTGTTACTAAAATATAAAAAAAATTACTTTCTGGTGTACTGATGTCCCAGATGTTATTAATCCGATCAAAAATGTTTATGTCTTAAATAAAAAATAATCCCAATAATTAATATGTCATTTTTCCAAGTCTAAAATAAACACATATGAGCCTACCTAGTAAAATTATGTATTTACCAAGAATCTTCAGAACACAATATTCAGCATTTTCATTTTATTGAAGCATAGACTATAAAGTTGATAAAGTAGCATCAAGACAAATAAGATTCAATGAAAATAATTATCATCAAAAATACATTAACCTCATATATAAATCAGTTCACACAGATGAGTGATGAAATGTCCTTAAAAGTCACACAGTCCCATCCAGTCAACTGTGATACAGATCATGTGATACATATAAGACATGTGATACGGTTTCAGAAAATAATGATTCCCATCATCACATCTAAACTGGTTTCATCTCCCCATCATGATCTTCTTCTCTCGTGTCTGGAAACAGTTTGTGGTTGATATCCAGCACTGATGTGGTGTAGCTTCTCTCAGCCAGAGGATCTCTCAGTCCTAACATCCCAGACCTGGTCAAAGTGAAACAAGCAATCCAGATGAAGTTGTTTAATGGACAGAGAGTTCAGCTTATGTTCTGTGTGATTTTAGCAGGGTGAGCAACTATGGCCCTTGTAGTACTGTACACTTACCATTATTCAAGCTGCTTTAAGGCTGACATGACCAGTTCTGTGAGAGATCATCATAAAATGTTGTATAACACAGCATTGCTTCAACACACACATACCAGAGGACTTCTGTTTGTTTGAGCACAAGATGGCCATCTTCATTTCTCATCCTGAGCAAATCATTTCCTTGGTCTTCCTTCTCTTCTGTGAAACAAGATAATCTCTACTTACTCCTTGTGCAATTAACATTGCTCATTAAACATAATTAAGTTAATTTAAAATAAGATTAAGGTCAGAGCATTTGATGAGTAAATGTTGATTAAAAAATATTCTAAACAAATGTACCTGGGAAGAGCTGATCATGGCAAGATTCGCTGAGACTCAGTAATAGCTCTTTTAGTTTTTAGGAAGGTTTGTGAGGGTTGGCTCTTGAGTGAGCTGTTGAGCTTGATATTTCAGACCTGAAAAAGAAGAACAGCATTATCTCAAAAAAATCCTGTAAGACAGAAGGAAGGAAATATTATTAATTACGTGCAACTTGTACATTACACCTCTGTAAAGATGCTGTATAATTAAGCAAGTAAAGCAAGAAAGCAAGTAATTAATAGCAAGCTATAGTCATATGAATTCTTTTGATAGTGTCAGATGAGACCGTCCTGGGGCTTGTACAATATCATACAAGTGTTAAACTGGATTATTAAGACTGCGATGTGCGACTGTGTTTAGGGATCATTTTTAAGACTTTGACCCTGTCCAGATACCCACACTTGCAGTCTTGGCCACTTGAGAGTGTGTGTACGTGAGAGTGTGTGAACGAGACTTTGCCCGGTCTTAATAATGCCAAAGCACAGCGTCCTTAACACACACTAAACCTGTGTCCCATAAGGCAGTGGCTCCCAATCCTGGTCCTGGAGAAGGCCAACACTGCACATTTGAGATGTCTCCCTGATCAAACACACCTGATTCAACTCATCAGCTCATCAGTGAAGACTCCAAGACCTCAAAAGTGTGTTTGTCAGATAAGAGAGACACCAAAACCATGCAGTGCTGGGGTTCTCCAGGACCAGGATTGGGAAACACAGTCATCAGGTCATGAAAAGTTCGACACACACTTGTGGTCATCATGCTCACTTGAACACTAGGCCAAATACAGGAAAGACGTCAAATAAGTAATCAAGTGGTCAAGTGCAAAGATGGCAAGTATGGGTATTTGGACTGTGCAACAGTTTAAGAAACAACAAATGCTGTACAATCTATAACAGCAGGAATGTTTGATAAAAGGGACAAACTATCACAGACTTACTGCTGCAAAAATCTGCCTCCGCAGCTTTCTGTCTTCTCCATTTCTGAAGGAATAGCTCTCCAGAAACACCACTGGGCTTCCTTTACGTCTTTTCAGCTAAAAATATACAAAAAAATAAAAAAGGGGAGAGAAAATAAAATTTAATTATATACAGAATGTCAATAATGATCTGTGAGCAAAATATGTAGATATAATAAATATATATAAATATATATTTAAATATAAACTGATATGAATGAACTGCAAAATGGAAAAATGCATGTTTTATTATTTATTTTTAATTTGATTTTTTTTTTTTTTTTTTTTTGGATTTACATTAAAAGGTATTAAAAGCATGGTACAGAACATATGATTACTGTGATATCTGTCATATAAAAGCACATAAAAACACTAACATTACAGTGATACAAACAGCTGGTTTGGTGATTATTGTATTGTTGTATTGATTATTAATATACCATAGTAAAACTACAGTTACAGTTACTAATGTCCTGTTTACTGTGTTTTAACTTCACATTTCATTTATTACTATTGTAAGAGTCGTGATTACCATGATTTTACTACAAATACAACTTACATCATTGATCCTGAAATTAATAATAATATAAAACGGATTGAAGGTCTATGGCACGTCACGTGGCAGATATAGTTTAATCACACTAATTAGCAGCTGTGTTCATTTATTTAAATGCAATGAAACTCAAAGACAGCCGCGGATGACCGATATGATACAGCCATTAAACATATGGCACTAATCTGATTAATAAATAAGACAGAATACATTTATAAAAGGCATTAAAAGAGCGTATATACGACTACTCACCCAAACTGTGGAACTGATAGCAAGTATCGCGATGTGTGCTGAATGAGACTTCTTGAACGTGATTTCATAGCGATAAACATCTCATGTCCTCGTCGTGTCGAATTCTGACGCCAAAAGTTTCCCACTGAAAGCAATGAAGGTCGTAGTGCTTCGATATTCGACGCCGAGAGGCACATTTGGCATCATAAAAGTGACGCTAGGGGCGCTTGACCATGCTTCGGTTTTTGACGCCTTTGGAGTGAGAATGGGTTGCCATACAAGTAATTACAGATGCAATGGAAGAAGCAAAAGAAGAGTACAATGTGGATATGTTAAGAAAACAATATGAAGAGGTTAAAAGTAAAATTCCAGAGGATTGGTTGGAAATGATTCAAGATGGTGGGAGCAGGGAGAATAAAATGGAAGTGTTTTTAAAATTGAATGATAAAGAGGTGTGTTTGAAATCATATAATGTGAAAATGTTTTATCATTATTTTAATTTGTCTGTTTTTAAAAAGCCAAAAGCCAATGATTTTTGGTTAAGACATTTCGATGGAATTCAAGAGAAGGATGTATGGAAAAATACAAGATGGGCTTTTTTAGATACTGACCTGGAAGTTTTGGACTATTTTATTAGACACAATGTAATTTTTACTGGAAAGAGATTGTGCAAAATACGAATGGAACCAGATGCTGTATGTAAGGTCTGTTTTAAAGAGGATTAGGGGATCTTGCTCCTGTTTCTATATTGTGAAAAACTGAAATAATTTTTTGACAAAACAAAAGAACTAGTGAAAGATTTAAGAGGGAATGAAGATATTTTCAACTGGAATACAATCTTAATGTTTGGTTTGAATGAAAATATTACAAACAAAAAAGTGATTAATCTGTTGATGGTTTTAGTAAAAAATGCAATATGGAAAAGGAGGAACGTGGCAAAAAATAGAAATTATGTAGCAGATGTATGGATGGTGTTTAAAGGACTGTTGGAAAATTATGGGCAAACCTTGTTTACATATTTTGAAATGGAGAAATAACTGGATGCGTTTCATAAGATGTTTCCCACTGATGTGCTGTACACATTTAAAAAATGCCTAAGAAAGAGGACTTTTAACAATTGGTTTTATTTGGAATGTAAATTTCTGTTTTCAGGAGAGGCGTAATATATTAT
>NW_020526774.1:37500-67216 GCF_003368295.1 Carassius auratus
CTCTCCCATGTGTTTGTTTTTGGTTTGTCTTATATTATATTGTATTTAGTTAAATATTTATTTTTTTCTTGGTTTGTTTTATTATTTTTTAAGGGCCCTGAGCAGAATTTACTGCTTAGAGCCAAAGGAGCTTTAAAGCTCTTAAAGTTTTGATTATGGAGGAACAACATGGCAATGGCAAAGACATGGCTGAGGAAAAAAGCAACAGTAAAGAACTTCAAAAAGATACTGGAGAAAGAATAAAGCAAAGGAAATTGACAGAGACAAGTGAGGTGAGAAGACAAAGGAATGAGATGGACGATAATGAACAACAAAAGCATTACTCAAAGGAGGCCACAGTAATTGTTAATACTACAGAAGTAAGAGATCGAAGGGTGGAGGATGTGATAAAAGCGGTGATTGAAAAAGTTGGACTGAGTAAAGTGTTAGCGGTAAGACCAAGATTAAATAATGAGTATGAGGTAACCGTAACGGATGAAGAAGCATGTGAAGTTTTAAAGGAAGGACTAACAGAAATGGAAAAAGAGCAAGAGGAAGAAGGACATGGAATACAAACGGAAATCTTGAAACAAACAAGAGAGGAGGAAAAGGAAAGGCAGGAAATGCAAATGATAGAGAAAGCAACGCTAGGAAGAAAAGAAGACAACAAAAATGACTGGGAAAAGGTTACAATAACAAGAAGAAGACAACTAAAGGTAAAACCAAATTTAGAGAATGTACAAAAGAGACATATAATTAAAAAAAAAGAACTGAAAGAGAAAGTATTTAAAAAAAAGAGACTATGGTGAAAATAGTTTTGAGGTATTAATGCAGCTGGGAAAAGTTGATGAATGTTCAGAATAATATGTACTTTGCTATGTATTATGTTTTTGAAAATTGCAACACTTAATGTAAGAGGGTTACTAGAAAAAGGGAAATTTGAAAAGTTGAAACTTTTGTGTAGTAGATCAAATTTTTTTATGGGGGATTTTAACACTACGTTTAGCAAGATGGATATTGCAGATGGGATGGTTTTTAAATCTGATAGTGGAAGGAAGGAATTAAAAAGTCTAATGGAAGAAAATAACTTTGTGGACGTTTGGAGAGAAAGAAACGAAGGGATACGAGAATTTTCAAGGCAACAGGCGTTGAAGAATTTTATATGCAGAAGTAGAATAGATTTCTTGATAAGTAAAAGGGAAATGTTGAAGATAATAGATACTATATATTACAAGGAAACAATGTTAAGTGATCATAAAGTTGTATGTATACAAGTTGATATGAATAATTTTAAAAGAGGGCCGGGAATATGGATGTTAAACACTGAGATTTTAAAAGATGACAATTTTAAGGAACAAATAGAGGTATTAATAAAGAAGGGAAAAGGAAATCAGATGTATAAGGATGAAAAGAGAATTTGGTGGGATAATTTAAAATATGACATTGGAAAATGTGCAAGAGAATATACTAAAATAATACAGAAAATTAAAAAAAGAAAAGAAAAAGAAATAAGAATAGAATTAAGAGATGAGCTAAGTAAGGAGGTTTGTCAATTTACAGAAAACTGTAATGTTGGAAGAAAAAATAAAGGACATAGAAGACAAAAAATATAAAGGAGGAATGATAAGAAGTAAAGCAAAATACTTAGTGGAAGGTGAAAAATGTACAAGGTTCTTTTTTAATATGGAAAAAAAACAGACAGAGAGCAGGAATGATTAAATAATTAATAGGAAAAGGAGGAGGAAAGGTAAAAGAAAAAGAAGAAATTTTAAAAGAAATAAAAGATTATTATGAAAATTTGTTTAAAAGGGAAGGAGTGGGTAGAGAAGACATTGAATTTCTGGTAGGGAAAATCAAAATAAAGATAGATAATGGAGATAAAAAATTATGTGAAAGGGGAATTGGAAAAGAAGAAATAGATGAAGCAATCATGCAGCTAAATAATGGTAAAAGTCCAGGAAAAGATGGTCTTCCAAGTGAATTTTATAAGGTTTTTAGAAATGTAATGACACCAATATTAAAAGATGTGTATGACGAAATTTTTAAAAAGGAAGAAACCAGTTATTTTATGGGGATAGGATTAGTAAAATTAATTTATAAAAGAAAAGGGGACATTGCAGATCTTAAAAATTATAGACCAATAACTATGTTAAATACAGATTTTAAAATATTATCAAATATTTTAGCTAACAGATTGAAGAAAATTTTACCAAATATAATACAAACAAACCAGGCATATGCAATACCAGGAAGAGATATTACAGATACTATTAGTAGTATAAGAGATGTTGTAAGTTACATGATCTCTGAAAAAAAAGTGGATATGTAATATGTCTTGATTTAGAAAAGGCCTTTGACCGTGTTGAACATGAGTATTTGTTTAGAATATTACAACAGTTTGGTTTTGGTGAAAATTTTATTAAGTGGTTGAAGATTTTATATAAAGATTCTACAAGTCAAGTAAAGTGCAATGTTTTTTTAACAGAGACCTTTTATTTAACTAGATCTATTAGACAAGGTTGTCCATTATCAGCTTTGCTGTACAGTTTAGTGGCAGAGGCATTAGGGTTGGCAATAACGGAAGATAAAGAAATTAGAGGAATAGACACAGAAGAAAATAGAGAGTTGCAGAAAGTATATCAATATGCAGATGATACGACTATAATAGTGCAAGATGTGGCTAGTGTAGTTAAAGCAATGGACATAATAGAAAAATACTGTAGAGGTTCTGGAGCTAAGATAAATCAACAAAAAACGGTTATTATGAGTATAGGAAAAGTTGAAAAAATTCAAAAAATGTATCCATTTAAAGAAGAAGAGAGCTTGAAAATTTTGGGTGTGAGGATTGGGAAAAATGAGAAAATGGTGAGAGATTTGATGTGGGATGAAGTGGTGGGTGAAATGGAACGTCTCGGTTACGTATGGTAACCCTCGTTCCCTGAAGGAGGGTACGGAGACGCCACGTCGGATGACCGACGAATATGGGATATCGCTTCGATAGACCAATCTACTTTGAGTGTAAACTAAACGAGCCAATGCACAGTGGCATGCAATTATTGCATCCAGCTGCCGCTGATCACTGCGTGAGTATAAGAGGGCAGCAGGTGCAATGCATACCAGTTTTTCGCTGAGGAGCCGAGCCGGGAACCCGGCAGCTCAGCGGCGGTACAGCAACCATGGCGACGGGACATGGCGTCTCCGTTCCCTCCTTCAGGAAACGAGGGTTACCATACGTAACCGAGACGTTCCCTTTCAGTCGGTCACTCTCGACGCCACGTCGGATGACCGACGAATATGGGATCCCTATCAAAGCGCCATGGGTGCTGCCCCTTCCAGTGCCCTGTGCGAGCCGTCTGCGCGCCTATTAGGTGTAGGCCGGGGCTCAGAAAAAGTAGCTCCACTCACCATTGTCAAAGCACTACCTCACTGGGTGAGATTGGATAACACTGGGAAAACATACCCGGTCCGCTTGGAGCCGGGACGCTGCGGAAGCCCCATCCTTCCCGAAGGAGGTCTCGGAGGCAAATACACATATAGCATCCGTTTAGGAGTATACGGAGAAATTTGAGGTGATTAAAACCCTCTTGGGAAGGCAGAAGTCTGCTGGCGAAACACGGGCTCTAAGACTATACCGTGGACTATACACATACGAGTACCGCTTAGGTCTCAACATGGAACCCAGCCTTCCATGGTTTCTCACGGATTCATCATGAAGGTCTGGTGCCGGACGTTCCGCCGCATCCAGCTGCCTAGGGTGATGGAGGATCTCTGGAGCAGTTTTAGCAAGCCAACACTAACCGGGGCCTCTCAGTGCCACTACCCATTTGAGGTGAGAACACAGGAGGATACCGGCTCTACACGAAGGCTATAGAACCTAGCAAACGTGTTAGGGGTCGCCCAGCCCGCAGCTCTACAAATATCTGTCAGCGAGGCGCCACGAGCCAGCGCCCAGGAGGATGCAACACTTCTTGTTGAGTGAGCTCGCAACCTGAACGGGCAGGGCACATCCTGAGCCTGATAAGCCAGGGTTACGGCATCCACAATCCAGTGGGCCATCCTCTGCTTAGAGACGGCATTCCCCTTCTGCCGGCCTCCGTAACAGACAAAGAGCTGGTCTGAGGCCATGAAGCTTTGCTTTCGGTCTACGTAGCATCTTAATGCTCAAACAGGACAAAGCAAAGCCAGGGCTGGGTCTGCCTCCTCCAGGGGCAGCGCTTGCAGGTTCACCACTTGGTCTTTGAAGGATGTAGTGGGAACCTTGGGCACGTAGCCAGGCCGGGGCCTCAGGATTACCTGGGAGTCAGCCGGCCCGAACTCTAGGCACGAATCGTCGACCGAAAATGCATGCAGGTCCCCTACCCTCTTGATGGAGGCCAGTGCAAGCAGGAGCAGAGTTTTCAATGAAAGAAACTTTAGCTCAACTGAATGCAAAGGCTCGAATGGGCCCTGCTGTAGTGATTTAAGCACTAGAGACAGGTCCCAAGAGGGTATACAGGGGGGCCGGGATGGATTTAACCTCCTGGCCCCTCTAAGAAACCTGATGATGAGGTCATGCTTACCCAAAGACTTCCCATTCACAGGGTCATGGTACGCAGCAATAGCGGCAACCTGGACTTTGAGGGTGGAGGGAGACAGCCTTCGCTCCAACCCTTGCTGCAGAAAGGATAGCACGACCGCAATCGGGCATCTTCGGGGGTCTTCTCGGTGAGAAGAACACCACTCAACGAACAGGTTCCACTTCAAGGCTTTGGCGTGTCTCGTAGACGGTGCTCTTGCCGAAGTGATGGTGTTCACTACCTCTTGGGGCAGGTCACCTAGAACCTCCGCGTCCCGTCCAGGGACCAAACATGGAGTTTCCAAAGGTCTGGACGCGGGTGCCAAATGGTGCCCCGTCTCTGAGTCAGTAAATCCCTCCTCAGAGGAACCGGCCAAGGAGGGGCTGTCGAGAGGAGCACTAGTTCGGGGAACCAGGTCCGAGTAGGCCAATATGGCGCTACTAGCAAGACTTGCTCCTCGTCCTCCCAGACTTTGCACAGTGTCTGTGCAAGAAGGCTCACTGGGGGAAACGCATACTTGCGTAGGTCCCGCGGCCAGCTGTGTGCCAGTGCGTCCGAGCCGAGAGTACCCTCGGTCAGGGAGTAGAATAACTGGCAGTGAGAGGTCTCTGGGGAAGAAAACAGGTCTACCTGAGTGGCTCCAAACCATCTCCAAATCAGCTGGACCGTCAGGGGATGGAGTCGCCATTCTCCCGGGAGCATTGCTCGAGACAGCTCGTCGGCTGTACGATTGAGCAGGCCTGGAATGTGAACGGCACGAAGTGACCTCAGAACCTTCTGACTCCAAAGGAGGAGGTGGCGAGCGAGTTGCGACATGCGATGGGAGCGAAGAACACCTTGTCGGTTGATGTACGCAACGGTCGCAGTGTTGTCCGTTCGGACCAGCACATGCTTGCCTCGTAAGAGACCTTTGAGACGGTTCAGGGCAAGTTGTACTGCTAGCAACTCTAGGCAATTGATGTGCCACTGCAGCTGCGGGCCCATCCAAACCCCTGAGACTGCATGCCCGTTGTACGTGGCCCCCCAACCGGTGGTGGAGGCATCCGTGTAAACCACAGAATGCCTGGAGAAACGCAATATCTGACCACGGGGTGAGGGTTTGGCGACAGGCCGGTGTAACTTGGACCCGGTGACTGCCACACTTCCACGCCCACCTCGGGACTCGGCCATAAAGCCAGTGCTGGAGCGGTCTCATAAGTAATAGGCCGAGCGGTGTAAGTGCCGCCGCGGCCGCCATATGCCCCAGGAGCCTCTGAGCCTCAGCGTGCTTGACGCCCAGACACGTGAGGCAGCGATCGTGACCATCACCCGGTGCCAGGTAACGACCGCACCCAGAAACGCACGGGTGAAACGGCATCCTTAAAAGGACGATCCGTCGTCTTTACAAAGACGCACCCGTGAAGCTCTTTTAGAGAGAATTTGCTCTTTTAGGAAATGCTCTTCAGTGCTGAGGCGCACAGGGGAGATGGCCGCTTGCCACACGACAGGGGATAGTGCAGCCTGAAGTGTGCAACCCACTCGATACTGGAACGACCGCCGCTGTAGCGCCCGCCAACACAGGAAGCTTCCCACAGCGTGCTGAACTCGCAGTTCACCGTAGACACAGTTCAAGGTAAGCAGAACGATACTGTCGCTCGGCTTTGAAGCGAAAAGCTGGTATGCATTGCACCTGCTGCCCTCTTATACTCACGCAGTCATCAGCGGCAGCTGGATGCAATAATTGCTTTACACTCAAAGTAGATTGGTCTATCGAAGCGATAACCCATATTCGTCGGTAATCCGACGTGGCGTCGAGAGTGACCGACTGAAAGGGAAAGAGTGTTAAATTATTGGAAACGAAGGGAATTAACTTTAAGAGGGAAGGTTTTGGTTATAAATGCATTAATGATGGCAAACATGTGGTATGTTTTGGGTGTGATACCCATGCCTATGGGAATTAGTAAAAGATTAAAAAAATATGTTTTAAATTTTCTCTGGGGCTCTAAGCCATCTAGGATTTCTTATAATACACTAATAGGGGCCATATAAGAAGATGGGTTAGGGCTGCAAGATCCAGAATTTAAAAAAAGAGCTTTAGAGTTAAAACTGTGAAAACTTTTTTAAATGAAGAGAATAAAGCTGAATGGAAAATACTTATGAGAATGTTTTTAAATAAATGCGGACATATGAAAATAGCACCTGATATTCTGTGGATGAAATTAAAACCTACAATGATAACAGGAATCCCGGAGTTTTATAAAGAAGTTTTAGAAGCATGGGCAGAATTTTTACCAAATGTATGTATTAAACCTATTAGGAGATTGGAGTTTTTAACACAGCCATTGTTTCTGAATGAGAATGTTGTATATAGAGGAAAATAATTATTTTTTAAACATTGGATTATTGCTGGATTTAAAACAATAAGGGATGTTTTGTATGAAGTGAGGGAAGTTTTTTTACCTTTGCAAGCAATTTATGATGAAGTGAAAAATACTGAAAATCATGTTAATAAGAATGTTTTAAAAAAGCAATATGATCAAATAAAGGAGGCAATTCCAAAGGAATGGTTAGTAAACATAGAAAAACAAGGACAAGACAGTGAAGATGATAAAATGAAGGTTTTCTTAAAAGCAAAAGGAGAAAAGGAGCCTTTTCATGTGAGTCATCTTAGGACTTTTTATGTTTTGTTTAGAAATAGTGTTTTTAAGGAACCAGCTGGGAATGCATTTTGGAAAAATGTTTTTATAAACCTTGAGGAAGAAGTTCTGTGGAGAAATTTGAGAAAATGGCATATTGATGTTAAAATGGAGAACCTGGATTTTTATATGAGGCATAATATAATTTTTTCTGAAGAGAAGTTGTATAAATGTGGAATGACTGGGAATGCATTGTGTAAAGTCTGTTGTGAAAAAAAATGAAGGAATTGTGCACATGTTTTTATCATGTAAAGAACTGATTTTTTTCAGAGACAAAATGAAAAATGTGATTAAGAGTTTGTTAGGAGAAAAAATGGATGTAATAGAAGATGAAGAGAGTTGGAATTTTATATTTTTATTTGGAATGAATGAGAAATCTGATAATAAAATGTTATACATTTGTTTTTAATTGTAGCTAGATATGCAATATGGTGTAGGAGAAATATAGCAAGAGACAAAAACAAAAAACTAGGATTATGGATTTATTTTAAGAAAAAACTGGAAGATTATATACGAACACTAGAAAGTTATTTTAAAGAAGAAGGTACAATTTATGTATTTGATAAACTAATTCTAAATAACAATCCTTATGTTTTGAAAACACAGAATGGGCTGGAAATAAATTTGTAGTTTTTTTTTTTTTTTTCAGGTGAAAAGGATTATGTTTGCTTAGAAACTTTACTGTAACCTTAATTGAGATGTTTGCATTTATTTTGTGAAAGAGAGGTTTCTATAAAAAGAATTATTTAAATGTGAAACATTTTATGTATTTTTTCTTTTTGTACAGAAATATTTTTAATAAAAAAAAAAAAAAAAAAAATGCCCGATCTCGTCTGATCTCTGAATCTTAGCAGGTTTAGGTCTGGTTAGTACTTTGATGAGAGACTGCCTAGGAATACCAGGTGCTTTAATCTTTTGGGTTTTCTTTCCTACTTATATAATGTACTGGCGATTAGATTGGCTGCTCTTTAAATAGCCCTCTCTTTGCAGCAGTCTTCGCTTACTGCAATACCAACCTGGCTATGCCCGATCTCGTCTGATCTCGGAAGCTAAGCAGGTTTGGGCCTGGTTAGTACTTGGATGGGAGACCGCCTGGGAATACCAGGTGCTGTAAGCTTTTTGGACATTTTTCACTTAGTATATAATAATTTTGCCAAAAAATAGAGTCAATGCCCGATCTCTGAATCTTAGCAGGTTTAGGTCTGGTTAGTACTTGGATGGGAGACCGCCTGGGAATACCAGGTGCTGTAAGCTTTTTGGACATTTTTCACTTAGTAAATAATAATTTTGCCAAATAATAGAGTCAATGCCCGATCTCTGAATCTTAGCAGGTTTAGGTCTGGTTAGTACTTTGATGATAGACTGCCTAGGAATACCAGGTGCTTTAAGCTTTTGGGTTTTCTTTCCTACTTATATAATGTACTGGCGATTAGATTGGCTGGTCTTTAAATAGCCCTCTCTTTGCAGCAGTCTTCGCTTACGGCCATACCAACCTGAGGGCGCTAGAGAGCTACAGGAAGTGTTGGCTGCAGTTTGGTGAGGAAGGCTCTCCTCCATTTTGATTTTTCTGTTAGTGTTTGTTTTGTGAGTTGTTTTTGGACTTTTAGTTATTTTTTTGTGTGGTTTTCCAGTTTTAAACCACCTAACAGCAGCATCTTGCTGGCTGGAGGGTGGTTAATTGTTTTTTTTTGGTGTTTTTGTACAATGGATGGGTTATTGGCAAACGACACTGGACTGGCTGGAGAGAGACGCATGGCAAACGACACCGGACTGGCTGGAGAGAGACGCATGGCAAACAACACTGGACTGGCTGGAGAGAGACGCATGGCAAACGACACTGGACTGGAGTAACGACAACGAGCAGGACACGGTAAAAATCAGGATGCAAGATATACATGTGGTGAAAGGAAATACTTAAAGGAGGCAACTGTGATTGTGAATGTGGAGAATGTAAGTGAGGTGAGAGCTGTGGATATTATTAAAGCGGTGATGGAGAAATGTGGATATGGTAAAATCTTAGCACTGAGGACAAGACAAGGAAAGGAATATGAACTGACAATGGAAAAAGAAGAAACCTGTGATGAACTGACTGAGGGATTGTTAATTAAAGGAGTGAACTGTGAGATAAAGAAACTGCAAAACAGAGATTATGTTGTCTCTTTCATGCATCTGCCCGTCTACCTGTCTAGAGGATGGGACAAGATATGTAAAGGCGCGGTTTCCGAAGGAGGTGGTTTTAAATAAGTGTGAGTGTTGGATGCAGGGTGAGGAGGAGGAGCAGCAGCAGGTGGGCGGTCAGGTGCATGAAAGAGACAACGAGCAGCGAGACGTTGGAGAAAGAGTACGTGGTGAAGGACTGGAATTAAATAAGGATATAGAACATCAGAAAGAGTATACCGAACCGATCATACAAACACAACAGGATAGGGGAATTTGGACACAGATGGATTTGACAGACAGCTTGCAAAATGCTTTGGATAATGTGGAACTGGTTGATGAAAGGAATAAAGTACTGCGTGATGCACAACAGGAGGGAATTGTATGTACACCGATGGATGTGACGGACAGTGTGCAAAAGGAGATGGAGGCGGTAGAAATTAATGATGCTACAAAAGAGTGTGAACAAGGAAAAGAAAATGAGAAGACGCAGGGGAAATCATCGAAAAGAAGGAGATCTGTAAAGGTAATGCCCAATCTTGATACTGCAAGAAAAAGAATGCTTAAAGAAGATGGGATTGATTGTGCAAATAAGTATGAGCTGCTAAAGGGTTTGGAGGAGATGGACTGAGTTTATGGGTTTTATGCATGTTTTTATATGTTTTATGCTTTTAAGAATTGTTACTTTTAATGCTAGAGGGCTTTCGAACGTAGGAAAATTTTAAAAAGTGAAAGAAATGTGTAAAGGAGAGGATGTTATTTTATTACAAGAAACTAACTGGAGGGAAGAGTACATGACTGAAATAAGGAAAAGGTGGAGTGGAGAGTTTTTTTATAGCAATGGTGATGGGAGGCTGGGAAGAGGAGTTGAGGAGAAAAAAAATGTTGTAGTTAATATTCATGCACCGACTGTAGAGAGTGAAAAGAAGGAATATTTTAATGTATTAAGATATTTTTTTTAAAAAGCATAAAGAAGTTATTATGATGGGTGATTTTAATACTGTTTTCAGTAAATTAGAAATTGGTGAAGGAATGTTTTTTAAAAATGATAAAGGAAGAAAAGAACTGAAATTATTAATGGAAGAAAATAATATGATTGATGTATGGAGAGAAAGAAATGAAAAAAATAAAGAATATTCATGGAGGCAATTAGTAGGGAATTTTATGTGTAAGACAAGGATTGATTTTATTTTATGTACAAGGAACATTGAAGGTTTTATCGGTAACATTAAATATGTAGAATCAAGCTTAAGTGACCATAAACCACTTTTTATACAAGTAGACTGGAGTTCAGTGAAAAGAGGGCCGGGTGTATGGGTTTTAAATGCAGAGGTTTTGAAGAATGAGGACTATGTGTTAAGTATTAAAGAAATTATTGAAAAAAAAAAAAAAAAAAAAAGGCTATGCCCGATCTCGTCTGATCTCGGAAGCTAAGCAGGTTTGGGCCTGCTTAGTACTTGGATGGGAGACCGCCTGGGAATACCAGGTGCTGTAAGCTTTTTGGACATTTTTCACTTAGTATATAATAATTTTGCCAAAAAATAGAGTCAATGCCCGATCTCTGAATATTAGCAGGTTTGGGCCTGGTTAGTACATGGATGGGAGACTGCCTGGGAATACCAGGTGCTTTAATCTTTTGGAAAATTTCACAAATTATATAATAATCTTTCATAAAAAAAAAAAAAAAAAACAAGTCAATGCCCGATCTCTGAATCTTAGCAGGTTTAGGTCTGGTTAGTACTTGGATGGGAGACTGCCAGGGAATACCAGGTGCTTTAAGCTTTTGGGTTTTCTTTCCTACTTATAAAATGTACTGGTGATTACATTGGTCGGTCTTTAAATAGCCCTCTCTTTGCATCAGTCTTGGCTTACGGTCATACCAACCTGGCTATGCCCCATCTCGTCTGATCTTGGAAGCTAAGCAGGTTTGGGCCTGGTTGGTACTTGGATGGGAGACCGCCTCGGAATAACAGGTGCTGTAAGCTTTTTGGAAATTTTTCACTTAGTATATAATAATTTTGCCAAAAGATAGAGTCAATGCCCGATCTCTTAATCTTAGCAGGTTTAGGTCTGGTTAGTACTTTGATGAGAGACTGCCTAGGAATACCAGGTGCTTTAATCTTTTGGGTTTTCTTTCCTACTTATATAATGTACTGGTGATTAGATTGGCTGGTCTTTAAATTGTCCTCTCTTTGCAGCAGTCTTCGCTTACGGCCATACCAACCTGGCTATGCCCGATTTCGTCTGATCTCGGAAGCTAAGCAGGTTTGGCCTCGTTAGTACTTGGATGGGAGACCGCCTGGGAATAACAGGTGCTTTAATCTTTTTGGAAAATTTCACGAATTATATAATAATCTTTCATTAAAAACAAAAAAAAGAGTCAATGGCCCGATCTCTGAATCTTAGCAGGTTTAGGTCTGGTTAGTACTTGGATGGGAGACCACCTGGGAATACCAGGTGCTGTAAGCTTTTTGGACATTTTTCACTTAGTATATAATAATTATACTAAGTAATAGAGTCAATGCCCGATCTCTGAATATTAGCAGGTTTAGGTTTGGTTAGTACTTGGATGGGAGACCGCCTGGGAATACCAGGTGCTGTAAGCTTTTTTGGAAATTTTTCACTTAGTACATAATAATTTTGCCAAATAATAGAGTCAATGCCCGATCTCTGAATATTAGCAGGTTTGGGCCTGGTTAGTACATGGATGGGAGACTGCCTGGGAATACCAGGTGCTGTAAGCTTTTTGGACATTGTTCACTTAGTATATAATAATTTTGCCAAATAATAGAGTCAATGCCCGATCTCTGAATCTTAGCAGGTTTAGGTCTGGTTAGTTCTTTGATGAGAGACTGCCTAGGAATACCAGGTGCTTTAAGCTTTTGGGTTTTCTTTCCTACTTATATAATGTACTGGCGATTAGATTGGCTGGTCTTTAAATAGCCCTCTCTTTGCAGCAGCCTAATAATTTTGCCAAAAAATACGGCCATACCAACCTGGCTATGCCCTATTTCGTCTGATCTCGGAAGCTAAGCAGGTTTGGGCCTGGTTGGTACTTGGATGGGAGATCGCCTCGGAATAACAGGTGCTGTAAGCTTTTTGGAAATTTTTCACTTAGTATATAATAATTTTGCCAAATAATAGAGTCAATGCCCGATCTCTGAATCTTAGCAGGTTTAGGTCTGGTTAGTACTTTAATGAGAGACTGCCTAGGAATACCAGGTGCTTTAATCTTTTGGGTTTTCTTTCCTACTTATATAATGTACTGGTGATTAGATAGGCTGGTCTTTAAATAGTCCTCTCTTTGCAGCAGTCTTCGCTTACGGCCATACCAACCTGGCTATGCCCGATCTCGTCTGATCTCGGAAGCTAAGCAGGTTTGGGCCTGGTTAGTACTTGGATGGGAGACTCCTGGGAATACCAGGTGCTTTAAGCTTTTTGGACATTTTTCACTTAGTATATAATAATTTTGCCAAAAAATAGAGTCAATACCCGATCTCTGAATATTAGCAAGTTTGGGCCTGGTTAGTACATGGATGGGAGACTGCCTGGGAATACCAGGTGCTGTAAGCTTTTTGGACATTTTTCACTTAGTATATAATAATTTTACTAAGTAATAGAGTCAATGCCCGATCTCTGAATATTAGCAGGTTTAGGTTTGGTTAGTACTTGGATGGGAGACCGCATGGGAATACCAGGTGCTGTAAGCTTTTTGGAAAATTTCACGAATTATATAATAATCTTCCATAACAAAACAAAAAAAAAAAAAGAGTCAATGGCCCGATCTCTGAATCTTAGCAGGTTTAGGTCTGGTTAGTACTTGGATGGGAGACCACCTGGGAATACCAGGTGCTGTAAGCTTTTTGGACATTTTTCACTTAGTATATAATAATTTTACTAAGTAATAGAGTCAATGCCCGATCTCTGAATCTTAGCAGGTTTAGGTCTGGTTAGTTCTTTGATGAGAGACTGCCTAGGAATACCAGGTGCTTTAAGCTTTTGGGTTTTCTTTCCTACTTATATAATGTACTGGCGATTAGATTGGCTGGTCTTTAAATAGCCCTCTCTTTGCAGCAGCCTAATAATTTTGCCAAAAAATAGAGTCAATGCCCGATCTCTGAATATTAGCAGGTTTGGGCCTGGTTAGTACATGGGTGGGAGACTGCCTGGGAATACCAGGTGCTTTAAGCTTTTGGGTTTTCTTTCCTACTTATATAATGTACTGGTGATTACATTGGTCGGTCTTTAAATAGCCCTCTCTTTGCAGCAGTCTTGGCTTACGGTCATACCAACCTGGCTATGCCCCATCTCGTCTGATCTCGGAAGCAATTAACATTGCTCATTAAACATAATTAAGTTAATTTAAAATAAGATTAAGGTCAGAGCATTTGATGAGTAAATGTTGATTAAAAAATATTCTAAACAAATGTACCTGGGAAGAGCTGATCATGGCAAGATTCGCTGAGACTCAGTAATAGCTCTTTTAGTTTTTAGGAAGGTTTGTGAGGGTTGGCTCTTGAGTGAGCTGTTGAGCTTGATATTTCAGACCTGAAAAAGAAGAACAGCATTATCTCAAAAAAATCCTGTAAGACAGAAGGAAGGAAATATTATTAATTACGTGCAACTTGTACATTACACCTCTGTAAAGATGCTGTATAATTAAGCAAGTAAAGCAAGAAAGCAAGTAATTAATAGCAAGCTATAGTCATATGAATTCTTTTGATAGTGTCAGATGAGACCGTCCTGGGGCTTGTACAATATCATACAAGTGTTAAACTGGATTATTAAGACTGCGATGTGCGACTGTGTTTAGGGATAATTTTTAAGACTTTGACCCTGTCCAGATACCCACACTTGCAGTCTTGGCCACTTGAGAGTGTGTGTATGTGAGAGTGTGTGAACGAGACTTTGCCCGGTCTTAATAATGCCAAAGCACAGCGTCCTTAACACACACTAAACCTGTGTCCCATAAGGCAGTGGCTCCCAATCCTGGTCCTGGAGAAGGCCAACACTGCACATTTGAGATGTCTCCCTGATCAAACACACCTGATTCAACTCATCAGCTCATCAGTGAAGACTCCAAGACCTCAAAAGTGTGTTTGTCAGATAAGAGAGACACCAAAACCATGCAGTGCTGGGGTTCTCCAGGACCAGGATTGGGAAACACAGTCATCAGGTCATGAAAAGTTCGACACACACTTGTGGTCATCATGCTCACTTGAACACTAGGCCAAATACAGGAAAGACGTCAAATAAGTAATCAAGTGGTCAAGTGCAAAGATGGCAAGTGTGGGTATTTGGACAGTGCAACAGTTTAAGAAACAACAAATGCTGTACAATCTATAACAGCAGGAATGTTTGATAAAAGGGACAAACTATCACAGACTTACTGCTGCAAAAATCTGCCTCCGCAGCTTTCTGTCTTCTCCATTTCTGAAGGAATAGCTCTCCAGAAACACCACTGGGCTTCCTTTACGTCTTTTCAGCTAAAAATATACAAAAAAATAAAAAAAGGGGAGAGAAAATAAAATTTAATTATATACAGAATGTCAATAATGATCTGTGAGCAAAATATTTAGATATAATAAATATATATAAATATATATTTAAATATAAACTGATATGAATGAACTGCAAAATGGAAAAATGCATGTTTTATTATTTATTTTTAATTTGATTTTTTTTTTTTTTTTTTTTGGATTTACATTAAAAGGTATTAAAAGCATGGTACAGAACATATGATTACTGTGATATCTGTCATATAAAAGCACATAAAAACACTAACATTACAGTGATACAAACAGCTGGTTTGGTGATTATTGTATTGTTGTATTGATTATTAATATACCATAGTAAAACTACAGTTACAGTTACTAATGTCCTGTTTACTGTGTTTTAACTTCACATTTCATTTATTACTATTGTAAGAGTCGTGATTACCATGATTTTACTACAAATACAACTTACATCATTGATCCTGAAATTAATAATAATATAAAACGGATTGAAGGTCTATGGCACGTCACGTGGCAGATATAGTTTAATCACACTAATTAGCAGCTGTGTTCATTTATTTAAACGCAATGAAACTCAAAGACAGCCGCGGATGACCGATATGATACAGCCATTAAACATATGGCACTAATCTGATTAATAAATAAGACAGAATACATTTATAAAAGGCATTAAAAGAGCGTATATACGACTACTCACCCAAACTGTGGAACTGATAGCAAGTATCGCGATGTGTGCTGAATGAGACTTCTTGAACGTGATTTCATAGCGATAAACATCTCATGTCCTCGTCGTGTCGAATTCTGACGCCAAAAGTTTCCCACTGAAAGCAATGAAGGTCGTAGTGCTTCGATATTCGACGCCGAGAGGCACATTTGGCATCATAAAAGTGACGCTAGGGGCGCTTGACCATGCTTCGGTTTTTGACGCCTTTGGAGTGAGAATGGGTTGCCATACAAGTAATTACAGATGCAATGGAAGAAGCAAAAGAAGAGTACAATGTGGATATGTTAAGAAAACAATATGAAGAGGTTAAAAGTAAAATTCCAGAGGATTGGTTGGAAATGATTCAAGATGGTGGGAGCAGGGAGAATAAAATGGAAGTGTTTTTAAAATTGAATGATAAAGAGGTGTGTTTGAAATCATATAATGTGAAAATGTTTTATCATTATTTTAATTTGTCTGTTTTTAAAAAGCCAAAAGCCAATGATTTTTGGTTAAGACATTTCGATGGAATTCAAGAGAAGGATGTATGGAAAAATACAAGATGGGCTTTTTTAGATACTGACCTGGAAGTTTTGGACTATTTTATTAGACACAATGTAATTTTTACTGGAAAGAGATTGTGCAAAATACGAATGGAACCAGATGCTGTATGTAAGGTCTGTTTTAAAGAGGATTAGGGGATCTTGCTCCTGTTTCTATATTGTGAAAAACTGAAATAATTTTTTGACAAAACAAAAGAACTAGTGAAAGATTTAAGAGGGAATGAAGATATTTTCAACTGGAATACAATCTTAATGTTTGGTTTGAATGAAAATATTACAAACAAAAAAGTGATTAATCTGTTGATGGTTTTAGTAAAAAATGCAATATGGAAAAGGAGGAACGTGGCAAAAAATAGAAATTATGTAGCAGATGTATGGATGGTGTTTAAAGGACTGTTGGAAAATTATGGGCAAACCTTGTTTACATATTTTGAAATGGAGAAATAACTGGATGCGTTTCATAAGATGTTTCCCACTGATGTGCTGTACACATTTAAAAAATGCCTAAGAAAGAGGACTTTTAACAATTGGTTTTATTTGGAATGTAAATTTCTGTTTTCAGGAGAGGCGTAATATATTATATATTTTTATTTTAAAGAAAATATAATGTTTCAATGTGAAAACTGTAAGGAGAATTTTGTATGATGGAATTGTTTTAATTAAAAAAATAAATAAAAAAAAGCTATGCCCGATCTCGTCTGATCTCGGAAGCTAAGCAGGATCTCTGAATATTAGCAGGTTTGGGCCTGGTTAGTACATGGATGGGAGACTGCCTGGAAATACCAGGTGCTTTAATCTTTTTGGAAAATTGCACGAATTATATAATAATCTTTCATAAAAAAAAAAAAAAGAGTCAATGCCCGATCTCTGAATCTTAGCAGGTTTAGGTCTGGTTAGTACTTGGATGGGAGACCGCCTGGGAATACCAGGTGCTGTAAGCTTTTTGGACATTTTTCCCTTAGTATATAATAATTTTGCCAAATAATAGAGTCAATGCCCGATCTCTGAATCTTAGCAGGTTTAGGTCTGGTTAGTACTTTGATGAGAGACTGCCTAGGAATACCAGGTGCTTTAAGCTTTTGGGTTTTCTTTCCTACTTATATAATGTACTGGCGATTAGATTGGCTGGTCTTTAAATAGGCCTCTCTTTGCAGCAGTCTTCGCTTACGGCCATACCAACCTGGCTATGCCCGATCTCGTCTGATCTCGGAAGCTAAGCAGGTTTGGGCCTGGTTAGTACTTGGATGGGAGACCGCCTGGGAATACCAGGTGCTGTAAGCCTTTTGGACATTTTTCATTTAGTATATAATAATTTTGCCCAAAAATAGAGTCAATGCCCGATCTCTTAATATTAGCAGGTTTGGGCCTGGTTAGTACATGGATGGGAGACTGCCTGGGAATACCAGGTGCTTTAATCTTTTTGGAAAATTTCACGAATTATATAATAATCTTTCATTAAAAAAAAAAAAAGAGTCAATGCCCGATCTCTGAATATTAGCAGGTTTGGGCCTGGTTAGTACATGGATGGGAGACTGCCTGGGAATACCAGGTGCTGTAAGCTTTTTGGACATTTTTCACTTAGTATATAATAATTTTGCCAAATAATAGAGTCAATGCCCGATCTCTGAATCTTAGCAGGTTTAGGTCTTGGTAGTTCTTTGATGAGAGACTGCCTAGGAATACCAGGTGCTTTAAGCTTTTGGGTTTTCTTTCCTACTTATATAATGTACTGGCGATTAGATTGGCTGGTCTTTAAATAGCCCTCTCTTTGCAGCGGCCTAATAATTTTGCCAAAAAATAGAGTCAATGCCCGATCTCTGAATATTAGCAGGTTTGGGCCTGGTTAGTACATGGGTGGGAGACTGCCTGGGAATACCAGGTGCTTTAAGCTTTTGGGTTTTCTTTCCTACTTATATAATGTACTGGCGATTAGATTGGCTGGTCTTTAAATAGGCCTCTCTTTGCAGCAGTCTTCGCTTACGGCCATACCAACCTGGCTATGCCCGATCTCGTCTGATCTCGGAAGCTAAGCAGGTTTGGGCCTGGTTAGTACTTGGATGGGAGACCGCCTGGGAATACCAGGTGCTGTAAGCCTTTTGGACATTTTTCATTTAGTATATAATAATTTTGCCCAAAAATAGAGTCAATGCCCGATCTCTTAATATTAGCAGGTTTGGGCCTGGTTAGTACATGGATGGGACACTGCCTGGGAATACCAGGTGCTTTAATCTTTTTGGAAAATTTCACGAATTATATAATAATCTTTCATTAAAAAAAAAAAAAGAGTCAATGCCCGATCTCTGAATATTAGCAGGTTTGGGCCTGGTTAGTACATGGATGGGAGACTGCCTGGGAATACCAGGTGCTGTAAGCTTTTTGGACATTTTTCACTTAGTATATAATAATTTTGCCAAATAATAGAGTCAATGCCCGATCTCTGAATCTTAGCAGGTTTAGGTCTGGTTAGTTCTTTGATGAGAGACTGCCTAGGAATACCAGGTGCTTTAAGCTTTTGGGTTTTCTTTCCTACTTATATAATGTACTGGCGATTAGATTGGCTGGTCTTTAAATAGCCCTCTCTTTGCAGCAGCCTAATAATTTTGCCAAAAAATAGAGTCAATGCCCGATCTCTGAATATTAGCAGGTTTGGGCCTGGTTAGTACATGGGTGGGAGACTGCCTGGGAATACCAGGTGCTTTAAGCTTTTGGGTTTTCTTTCCTACTTATATAATGTACTGGTGATTACATTGGTCGGTCTTTAAATAGCCCTCTCTTTGCAGCAGTCTTGGCTTACGGTCATACCAACCTGGCTATGCCCCATCTCGTCTGATCTCGGAAGCTAAGCAGGTTTGGGCCTGGTTAGTACTTGGATGGGAGACCGCCTCGGAATAACAGGTGCTGTAAGCTTTTTGGAAATTTTTCACTTAGTATATAATAATATTGCCGAAAGATAGAGTCAATGCCCGATCTCTTAATCTTAGCAGGTTTAGGTCTGGTTAGTACTTTGATGAGAGACTGCCTAGGAATACCAGGTGCTTTAAGCTTTTGGGTTTTCTTTCCTACTTATATAATGTACTGGTGATTAGGTTGGCTGGTCTTTAAATAGTCCTCTCTTTGCAGCAGTCTTCGCTTACGGCCATACCAACCTGGCTATGCCCGATTTCGTCTGATCTCGGAAGCTAAGCAGGTTTAGGTCTGGTTAGTACTTGGATGGGAGACCGCCTGGGAATACCAGGTGCTGTAAGCTTTTTGGACATTTTTCACTAAGTATGTAATAATTTTGCCAAAAAATAGAGTCAGTGCCCGATCTCTGAATATTAGCAGGTTTGGGCCTGGTTAGTACATGGATGGGAGACTGCCTGGGAATACCAGGTGCTTTAATCTTTTTGGAAAATTTCACGAATTATATAATAATCTTTCATTAAAAACAAAAAAAAGTGTCAATGCCCGATCTCTGAATATTAGCAGGTTTGGGCCTGGTTAGTACATGGATGGGAGACTGCCTGGGAATACCAGGTGCTTTAATCTTTTTGGAAAATTTCACGAATTATATAATAACCTTTCATTAAAAAAAAAAAAGAGTCAATGCCCGAACTCTGAATATTAGCAGGTTTGGGCCTGGTTAGTACATGGATGGGAGACTGCCTGGGAATACCAGGTGCTTTAATCTTTTTGGAAAATTTCACGAATTATATAATAATCTTTCATTAAAAAAAAAAAAAAGAGTCAATGCCCGAACTCTGAATATTAGCAGGTTTGGGCCTGGTTAGTACATGGATGGGAGACTGCCTGGGAATACCAGGTGCTGTAAGCTTTTTGGACATTTTCCACTTAGTATATAATAATTTTGCCAAATAATAGAGTCAATGCCCGATCTCTGAATCTTAGCAGGTTTAGGTCTGGTTAGTTCTTTGATGAGAGACTGCCTAGGAATACCAGGTGCTTTAAGCTTTTGTGTTTTCTTTCCTACTTATATAATGTACTGGTGATTAGATTGGCTGGTCTTTAAATAGCCCTCTCTTTGCAGCAGTCTTCGCTTACGGCCATACCAACCTGAGGGCGCTAGAGAGCTACAGGAAGTGTTGGCTGCAGTTGGGAGAGGAAGGCTCTCCTCCATTTTGATTTTTCTGTTAGTGTTTGTTTTGTGAGTTGTTTTTTGGACTTTTAGTTTATTTTTTGTGTGTTTTTCAGTTTTAAACCACCTAACAGCAGCATTTTGCTGGCTGGAGGGTGGTTAATTTTTTATTTTTTTGTGTTTTTGTGCAATGGATGGATTATTGGCAAACGACACTGGACTGGCTGGAGAGAGACGCATGGCAAACGACACCGGACTGGCTGGAGAGACACGCATGGCAAACGACACTGGACTGGCTGGAGAGAAACGCTTGGCAAACGACACCGGACTGGCTGGAGAGAGACGCATGGCAAACAACACTGGACTGGCTGGAGAGCGACGCATGGCAAACAACACTGGACTGGCTGGAGAGAGACGCATGGCAAACGACACTGGACTGGAGTATCGACAACGAGCAGGACATGGTAAAAATCAAGATGCAAGATATACAATTGGTGAAAGGAAATACTTAAAGGAGGCGACTGTGATTGTGAATGTGGAGAATGTAAGTGAAGTGAGAGCTGTGGATATTATTAAAGCGGTGACGGACAAATGTGGATATGGTAAAATCTTAGCACTGAGGCCAAGACAAGGAAAGGAATATGAACTGACAATGGAAAAAGAAGAAACGTGTGATGAACTGACTGAGGGATTGTTAATTAAAGGAGTGAACTGTGAGATAAAGAAACTGCAAAACAGAGATTATGTTGTCTCTTTCATGCATCTGCCCGTCTACCTTGCTGATGAAGAGATTTTAAATAAACTGGAGGTTTGGGGGGTTTCCCCAATTTCAAAAATAAAGCGGCGTGTTTATCCGGGCACCAGCATCGAGGATGGGACAAGATATGTAAAGGCGCGGTTTCCGAAGGAGGTGGCCTCCCTACCGTACAGCACAAAAATAGAAACGGCAGAGGGTCCACAATACTTTCGGGTGATGCACAGCCATCAGGTGAAGACTTGTCGGCTGTGCATGAGCCCAGATCATGTGGTGAAGGACTGCCCGGAGTTTAAGTGCCATAAATGCGAGGAAAGAGGCCACTTCGCGAGAAACTGCAATGCTGTGACGTGCCCGGAGTGCAATTTGGTTTTAAATAAGTGTGAGTGTTGGATGCAGGGTGAGGAGGAGGAGCAGCAGCAGGTGGGCGGGCAGGTGCATGAAAGAGACAACGAGCAGCGAGACGTTGGAGAAAGGGTATGTGGTAAAGGACTGGAATTAAATAAGGATATAGAACAACAGAAAGAGTGTACCGAACCAATCATACAAACACAACAGGATGGGGGAATTTGGACACAGATGGATTTGACAGACAGCTTGCAAAATGCTTTGGATAATGTGGAACTGGTTGATGAAAGGAATAAAGTACTGAGTGATGCACAACAGGAGGGAATTTTATGTACACCGATGGATGTGACGGACAGTGTGCAAAAGGAGATGGACGGGATAGAAATTAATGATGCTACAAAAGAGTGTGAACAAGGAAAAGAAAACGAGGAGACGCAGGGGAAATCATCAAAAAGAAGAAGATCTGTAAAGGTAATACCTAATCTTGATACTGCAAGAAAAAGAATGCTTAAAGAAGATGGGATTGAGTGTGCAAATAAGTATGAGCTGCTAAAAGGTTTGGAGGAGATGGACTGAGTTTATGGGTTTTATGCATGTTTTTATATGTTTTATGCTTTTAAGAATTGTTACTTTTAATGCTAGAGGGCTTTCAAATGTAGGAAAATTTGAAAAGGTGAAAGAAATGTGTAAAAGAGAGGATGTGATTTTATTACAAGAAACTAACTGGAGGGAAGAGTACATGACTGAAATAAGAAAAAGGTGGAGTGGAGAGATTTTTTATAACAATGGTGATGGGAGGCTGGGAAGAGGTGTTGCGATCTTAATAAAAGAAAACTGTGGGGTATCATGTAAAACAATATATAATGACATAGATGGGAAATGTATTGCGGTTGAAATGGAGTATGAGGAGAAAAAAGTTATTGTAGTTAATATTCATGCACCGACTGTAGAAAATGAAAAGAAGGAATATTTTAATGTATTAAGAGATTTTTTAAAAAAGCATAAAGAAGTTATTATGATGGGTGATTTTAATACAGTTTTCAGTAAATTAGAAATTGGTGAGGGAATGGTTTTTAAAAATGATAAAGGAAGAAAAGAACTGAAATTATTAATGGAAGAAAATAATATGATTGATGTATGGAGAGAAAGAAATGAAGAAAAGAAAGAATATTCAAGGAGGCAATTAGTAGGGAATTTTATGTGTAAGACAAGGATTGATTTTATTTTGTGTACAAGGAACATTGAAGGTTTTATTGGTAACATGGAATATGTAGAATCAAGCTTAAGTGACCATAAACCACTTTTTATACAAGTAGACTGGAGTTCAGTGAAAAGAGGGCCGGGTGTATGGGTTTTAAATGTAGAGGTTTTGAAGAATGAGGAGTATGTGTTAAGTATTAAAGAAATTATTGAAAAAGAAAAGGAGAATGAAATGTACAGTGAAGATAAAAGGATATGGTGGGAAAATGTTAAATATTTAGTAAAAAAATTCACAATAAAATATTGCAAATTAATACAGATGTGTAAGAGGAAGAAGGAGAGAGAAATAAGAGAAAAATTGGAAAAGGAATTAAATGACAATGGGAAAGATATACAAAAAATAAAAGAATTGGAGGGATTATTGAAAGACATGGAAGAGAAAAAATATGAAGGTGCAAGACTAAGGAGTAAAGCTAAATATACGGTGGAGGGTGAAAAATGTACAAAGTTTTTCTTTGATCTAGAAAAAATAAGAGGGAAAGCTGGAATGATTAAAGAAATAAGAGGGAAAAATGGTGTAGTGGTGGAAACAAATGAGGAAATATTAAAAGAAGTAAAAGCATATTATGAAAATCTGTTTAGTACTGAGGGGTTGAAAGAAGAAGAGAAATTGGAGTTACTAAATCAAATAAAAACAACAGTAGGAGAAGTAGACAAAAAAGACTGTGATGAAGAGATAAGAGAAGAAGAGATAAAAAGAGCAATAAGTGAATTAAACAAAAATAAAAGTCCAGGTATAGATGGTTTGGGGAGTGAATTTTATATAGTTTTTAAAGATTTTTTAACCAGTATTTTAAAAGAAGTATATGAAGACATTTTTAAAAAAGAGGAAATGAATCAGAGAATGGGGATGGGATTAATAAAGTTGATATATAAAAGAAAAGGAGATAAAGTAGACCTAAAAAATTATAGACCAATTACAATGCTGAATACAGATTTGAAAATTTTAACAAAAGTTTTAGCCAATAGATTGAAAGAGGTAATGCCAACCATAATTAAAACAAATCAAGTGTATGGAGTAAAAGGGAAAGATATAGCGGATACAACTTTAAGTATAATAGATAGAATAAGATATATGAAAGAAAAAAGCAAAAAAGGATATGTTATTAGTTTGGATTTTGAAAAGGCCTTTGATAGAGTGGAGCATGATTATTTATTTGGAATTTTAAGAAGGTACGGGTTTGGGGATAATTTTGTCAAGTGGATTACAATTTTATACAGGGGAGCAATAACAAGAATACAGTGTAACGGTTTTTTAACAGAATGTTTTAAAATTACTAGGTCAATAAGACAAGGATGTCCATTATCGGCGCTTTTATATTCTTTAGTTGCAGAACCATTGGGATTAGTTGTTAAAATAGATGAAGACATAAGAGGGATAAACATTGAAGGAAGTGGGGGAAATGAAAAAATATTTCAATATGCAGATGATACAACAATAATAGTTAAGGATATAGAGAGTGTTAATAAAGTAATGGAAGTAGTACAGATGTTTTGTAGGGGATCAGGAGGCAAGTTAAATGAAGAAAAAACAACATATGTGAGATTTGGAGGAGTAAATGTTTTAACTGATTATTTTCATTTTAAAGAAACAAAAGAAATAAGGATTTTAGGTGTTCTAATGGGAAAAGATGAAAGGAATGTTAAAGAAAAAATGTGGGAAGAAATAGTAGGAGGAATTGAAAGAAGGTTAAATTTTTGGAAATTGAGGACTTTAAGTTTAAAAGGGAAGGTTTTAATTTTAAATGTGTTAATGGTGTCAAAGTTGTGGTATGTTTTATATGTGACTGCTATGCCAGTGTGGGTGGAGAAAAGGTTGAAAAAATGTTTTTTAGATTTTTTATGGAATGGTAAACCATCAAGAATTGCATACAGTACATTAATAGGAGAAGTAGGGAAAGGAGGGATGGGATTAATTGATGTTGAACAGAGAAAAAATAGCTTAAGAGTTAAAATAGTAAAAAAATATCTAGATGATGGTCACAAAGCAGCATGGAAAAAGACAATGGAATATTTTTTAAACAAATGTGGGGATTTTAACATGGGGGATGGGATTTTATGGATGAAAGCTAAGAATTGGATGACAGAAAGATTACCAGAGTTTTATAGAGAAATGTTTAGTGCCTGGGGAAAATTTTTAGACAAAGTTGAGTATGATCCACATGGGAGAGAAAACATTTTAAATCAACCTCTCTTTTTAAACAAAAACATTTTAAAACAAGACAAAGAATTGTTTTTAAAGAAATGGATGGATGTGGGGATAACAAGAGTGAGAGATGTTTTGTATGAATTTAAAGAAGGGTTTTTACCGACACAATTTATTGTAGATGCAATGGAGGAGGCAAAAGAGGATTACAGTGAACAAGAAATAAAAAATAAATATGAAATCATTAAAAATGCAATACCTAAAGAGTGGATAAAAAGAATAGAAAGTATGGAAGGAGAGCCAAAAGAGAAATGTATTCATGTGAAGTTTGGGGAAAAAATGTATGATTTTAAGGAATGTACTGTGAAAATGATTTATTGTGCTTTTAGAGATGATGTTTTTAAAGAGCCGATTGTAAATGGATACTGGGTGCAGAAATTCAAAGATTTAAAAAAAGAGTGTATATGGAGAAACATGACGGGGAAATGTGTGGAAACCAAATTGGAATGTTTGGAGTATTTTATAAGGCATAAAGTGGTTTTTACTGATGTAATTTTAAATAAAATAGGAATGGAAGAAAATGCTCTGTGTAAAGTGTGCCAGGAAGAGGAAGAGGGGATTTTACATATGTTTTTACATTGTAGAGACCTAGAGGACTTTTTAAGGAAATGTAAATGTTTAATCAAAGATGTGACTGAGGAGTGGGATGAAAATATAATGGAATGGAATAGAGTTGTCATGTTTGGTTGGGAAAAAAAGTGTAAAAACAAAAGTTTCATTAATCTGTGTGTAATGCTAATGAAAAGTGCAATATGGGACAGAAGAACTGTGGCTAAAAAGGAAAAAATTGTGTTGGATGTTTGGAGTGTGTTTAAAAGAAAAACAGAATTATATATCGAAAGACTGTATGTTTACTTTAAAGGTGTAAATATGTTAGACTCTTTTTATGATGTTTTTACCCCAAAGGTCTGTTGTGTTTTAAAAGATTTAATGTGGAAGTTGCCAGAATGTGGAAGAGTTTTTTAAATTATCTATGTAAAGGAAAGAGGTGTAATGTAGAGATGTGTAAAGACGATGCTCTGTATTTTCTATTGATTGTGCTTAATCTATTGTATTTTATTGATTGAAATTTCTTAATAAAAAAAAAAAAAAAAAAAAAAAAAAAAAAGGCTGTGCCCGATCTCGTGTGATCTCGGAAGCTAAGCAGGTTTGGGCTAGGTTAGTACTTGGATGGGAGACCGCCATGGGAATACCAGGTGCTGTAAGCTTTTTGGACATTTTTCACTTAGTATATAATAATTTTGCCAAAAAATAGAGTCAATGCCCGATCTCTGAATATTAGCAGGTTTGGGCCTGGTTAGTACATGGGTGGGAGACTGCCTCTGGAATACCAGGTGCTTTAATCTTTTTGGAAAATTTCACGAATTATATAATAATCTTCCATAACAAAACAAAAAAAAAAGAGTCAATGGCCCGATCTCTGAATCTTAGCAGGTTTAGGTCTGGTTAGTACTTGGATGGGAGACCACCTGGGAATACCAGGTGCTGTAAGCTTTTTGGACATTTTTCACTTAGTATATAATAATTTTACTAAGTAATAGAGTCAATGCCCGATCTCTGAATATTAGCAGGTTTAGGTTTGGTTAGTACTTGGATGGGAGACCGCCTGGGAATACCAGGTGCTGTAAGCTTTTTGGACATTTTTCACTAAGTATATAATAATTTTGCCAAAAAATAGAGTCAGTGCCCGATCTCTGAATATTAGCAGGTTTGGGCCTGGTTAGTACATGGATGGGAGACTGCCTGGGAATACCAGGTGCTTTAATCTTTTTGGAAAATTTCAAGAATTATATAATAATCTTTCATTAAAAACAAAAAAAAGTGTCAATGCCCGATCTCTGAATATTAGCAGGTTTGGGCCTGGTTAGTACATGGATGGGAGACTGCCTGGGAATACCAGGTGCTGTAAGCTTTTTGGACATTTTCCACTTAGTATATAATAATTTTGCCAAATAAAAGAGTCAATGCCCGAACTCTGAATATTAGCAGGTTTGGGCCTGGTTAGTACATGGATGGGAGACTGCCTGGGAATACCAGGTGCTGTAAGCTTTTTGGACATTTTCCACTTAGTATATAATAATTTTGCCAAATAATAAAGTCAATGCCCGATCTCTGAATCTTAGCAGGTTTAGGTCTGGTTAGTTCTTTGATGAGACACTGCCTAGGAATACCAGGTGCTTTAAGCTTTTGTGTTTTCTTTCCTACTTATATAATGTACTGGTGATTAGATTGGCTGGTCTTTAAATAGCCCTCTCTTTGCAGCAGTCTTCGCTTACGGCCATACCAACCTGGCTGTGCCCGATCTCGTGTGATCTCGGAAGCTAAGCAGGTTTGGGCTAGGTTAGTACTTGGATGGGAGACCGCATGGGAATACCAGGTGCTGTAAGCTTTTTGGACATTTTCACTTAGTATATAATAATTTTGCCAAAAAATAGAGTCAATGCCCGATCTCTGAATATTAGCAGGTTTGGGCCTGGTTAGTACATGGGTGGGAGACTGCCTCTGGAATACCAGGTGCTTTAATCTTTTTGGAAAATTTCACGAATTATATAATAATCTTCCATAACAAAACAAAAAAAAAAGAGTCAATGGCCCTATCTCTGAATCTTAGCAGTTTAGGTCTGGTTAGTACTTGGATGGGAGACCACCTGGGAATACCAGGTGCTGTAAGCTTTTTGGACATTTTTCACTTAGTATATAATAATTTTACTAAGTAATAGAGTCAATGCCCGATCTCTGAATATTAGGCAGGTTTAGGTTTGGTTAGTACTTGGATGGGAGACCGCCTGGGAATACCAGGTGCTGTAAGCTTTTTGGACATTTTTCACTAAGTATATAATAATTTTGCCAAAAAATAGAGTCAGTGCCTGATCTCTGAATATTAGCAGGTTCGGGCCTGGTTAGTACATGGATGGGAGACTGCCTGGGAATACCAGGTGCTTTAATCTTTTTGGAAAATTTCAAGAATTATATAATAATCTTTCATTAAAAACAAAAAAAAGTGTCAATGCCCGATCTCTGAATATTAGCAGGTTTGGGCCTGGTTAGTACATGGATGGGAGACTGCCTGGGAATACCAGGTGCTTTAATCTTTTTGGAAAATTTCACGAATTCTATAATAATCTTTCATTAAAAAAAAAAAAAAGAGTCAATGCCCGATCTCTGAATATTAGCAGGTTTGGGCCCTGGTTAGTACATGGATGGGAGACTGCCTGGGAATACCAGGTGCTGTAAGCTTTTTGGACATTTTTCACTTAGTATATAATAATTTTGCCAAATAATAGAGTCAATGCCCGATCTCTGAATCTTAGCAGGTTTAGGTCTGGTTAGTTCTTTGATGAGAGACTGCCTAGGAATACCAGGTGCTTTAAGCTTTTGGGTTTTCTTTCCTACTTATATAATGTACTGGCGATTAGATTGGCTGGTCTTTAAATAGCCCTCTCTTTGCAGCAGCCTAATAATTTTGCCAAAAATAGAGTCAATGCCCGATCTCTGAATATTAGCAGGTTTGGGCCTGGTTAGTACATGGGTGGGAGACTGCCTGGGAATACCAGGTGCTTTAAGCTTTTGGGTTTTCTTCCTACTTATATAATGTACTGGTGATTACATTGGTCGGTCTTTAAATTAGCCCTCTCTTTGCAGCAGTCTTGGCTTACGGTCATACCAACCTGGCTATGCCCCATCTCGTCTGATCTCGGAAGCTAAGCAGGTTTGGCCTGGTTAGTACTTGGATGGGAGACCGCCTCGGAATAACAGGTGCTGTAAGCTTTTTGGACATTTTTCACTTAGTATATAATAATTTTTGCCAAATAATAGAGTCAATGCCCGATCTCTGAATCTTAGCAGGTTTAGGTCTGGTTAGTACTTTAATGAGAGACTGCCTAGGAATACCAGGTGCTTTAAGCTTTTGGGTTTTCTTTCCTACTTATATAATGTACTGGCGATTAGATTGGCTGGTCTTTAAAATAGCCCTCTCTTTGCAGCAGCCTAATAATTTTGCCAAAAAATACGGCCATACCAACCTGGCTATGCCCTATTTCGTCTGATCTCGGAAGCTAAGCAGGTTTGGGCCTTGGTTAGTACTTGGATGGGAGACGCCTGGGAATACCAGGTGCTTTAAGCTTTTTGCGACATTTTTCACTTAATATATAATAATTTTGCCAAAAAACAGAGTCAACTGCCCGATCTCCTGAATATTAGCAGGTTTTGGGCCTGGTTAGTACATGGATGGGAGACTGCCTGGGAATACCAGGTGCTTTAATCTTTTTGGAAAATTTCACGAATTATATAATAATCTTTCATTAAAAACAAAAAAAAAGAGTCAATGCCCGATCTCTGAATCTTAGCAGGTTAGGTCTGGTTAGTACTTTGATGAGAAGACTGCCTAGAATACCAGGTGCTTTAATCTTTTGGGTTTTCTTTCCTACTTATATAATGTACTGGCAATTAGATTGGCTGGTCTTTAAATAGCCCTCTCTTTGCAGCAGTCTTCGCTTACGGCATACCAACCTGGCTATGCCCGATCTCGTCTGATCTCGGAAGCTAAGCAGGTTTGGGCCTGGTTAGTACTTGGATGGGAGACCGCCTGGGAATACCAGGTGCTGTAAGCTTTTTGGACATTTTTCACTTAGTATATAATAATTTTGCCAAAAAATAGAGTCAATGCCCGATCTCTGAATATTAGCAGGTTTGGGCCTGGTTAGTACATGGATGGGAGACTGCCTGGGAATACCAGGTGCTTTAATCTTTTTGGAAAATTTCACGAATTATATTAATAATCTTCAACAAAAAAAAAAAAAAGAGTCAATGGCCCGATCTCTGAATCTTAGCAGGTTTAGGTCTGGTTAGTAGTTGGATGGGAGACTGCCTGGGAATACCAGGTGCTTTAAGCTTTTTGGACATTTTTCACTTAGTATAATGTAAT